>NC_083622.1:5258497-5535997 GCF_963584025.1 Labrus mixtus | reverse complement strand
ACTGTGTTCTCCAGGGGGGGGTGCAGCCATTCTCGCCGCTCTTTGGAAAAACTTGGCATTTGTCTGAGATCTCATTTCTGTAATTCATCGCCAGTCTCCTGGGAGCTGTGGTTGGCACTGGTGATGCCAAGTCCCCCCCCCTCCCCCCTCCCCCTCCTCCCTTTCCCCATCTCTCTCGCTCCCTATTCGTATCCCCCTCACTTACTGCATCTCTTTCTCCGTCTTCCTCTCATTCGCCTCCATCACTTATTTGTTGTTGCCCTGAAAGAGCCCCTCACTAAAGCTAAACTGGTGGGTGTACACACATTAACTCTCCTGTGATTTTGTTTGATGGCCGCTCCGGGCTCAGATCACACGTTGAGTGTGTATGTGTGAGCACATCCCTCTTCTTCTTCTTCTTCTTCTTCTTCTTCATCTTTGAGTGCAAAGAGTCGACTGAGGTGGCTAAATATTAAAACGAATCATCCATAGTAAGATGATTTTTTCTTCATATTTCACTCTATGAAAAACATTTAGTACAAAATCATTAACACACACAGCCCAAATGAATAAAGAATTTAACATCAATTATCACTAGTAAATGTTATGGGGGAAATAAATTGTGATTAATTAGGCATCAGTAGAAATGTACATCTGTTACTTATTTGAAATAGCAGAAAAGAAAAAAAAGGTCGATTGCTACTCATTTTCCCCAACGCATTATCAAAAATCAATTTCAGGTGTTTCATATAGAACTGACTTGCTTTCACAAAAACCCGACTCTTAATAAATCACATGTGCGGTGATGTGTTGCCATGAAGCAAAGCTGCCCGTGAGTCTGTAACTCTTGATTTCCTGTCGGAGCAGTACAGGTGAATTGCTGCATCTCACATTTTGTTTATGAGTAAACGGCTGTTGGTGGCAGGCATTTTAAGCTAATAGCTGCTTTAAATAGCTGCAATTAGTGGGAAGCACGAGATATTTAATCACTCTAGACCAATTAGTCTGTAATCAAGTAGTGTCCAAGAGCGAGCACGTTTTTGTCCTCCACTGTTCCTCTGCAAGCACCCGCCATATATTTCTCTGTGCGCCGGGAAGAGCAGTGATTAACACGCAGGGATATAGGCCCCCGTGGAACGCCGTAATGTGGAGTTAAATCAGGGAGAGAGGGAGGCGAGACACGACAGCCAAACCTGTTATTGCAGTTTAACATATGCATAAGGTTAATTCAAGGCACAGACGATGGCAAGCATCCTCGTTTTATGTGTTTGTGTCACGGTGTGTTGTACGCGTTTGTGGAATCCAGGAGCTGGTGTTTCATCTGTACGGCGCTGCACTGGAAGAAATTTGATTTTTTTTTTTTTTTTTTTTCCTTGGTTACAATCAGTGTTGGTAGATTTACCTGGAAGCGGAGGATAATAGAGTGGTGGTATAATGAGCAAGCGAGATGTAATCAGAAAAAAGTGAGTTTCACAAATCGCTAAATCCCTCCTGTAATTTTGGTTTTATATTGCAATCTTCTGCTAGATTTTCATTTGTAAGACATAGTGAACACACATCAAGGCATGCACAACAATTAATGCCATGCATGAATGTACTTACACACATCTGTGCAAACAATTAGCCCCACTTGCAGCCAAACAGTTCTTTGTTTAAAAAAAATAAATAAAAAATGATACTGTGCTTATAAGTTATAAGTGGCAATGCATCTACTACTGGACTCAGTTCAAAGGTGGAACACAGGTTGACCTTGGCAGTTTGGGACCACCATAGCAAATGGAAATTACGCTCTAGAACAATCTGCAGCAATCGGGAGCACGTACACATGGAGGGAATGCTGCAGGTAGGAATTAAACCTAAACGTTTGTCCGCTTTGAGGTAGATTAAAAGAGGCAGAAGGAGCTGATGAAGCTTCTGCACAAGTCCCACATGATTTTATCCGTTTGCTGCACTGCTGTCTCACTCCCAACAGGGATTATTTGGAAAAGCCTGCAGTGCTTATGCTGGAGAGATGCAGGATGGGGCGCCACTGTGGTAGATAATAGCGAGACAGTGGGAATTGTGAGTCAACATATGGCTGCAGCAAAGTATAATAGGAGCTAAGATGAATAATGTATCTGGGGATGGCAGCAGTTTGCTTGCTGACTAATAGGGAGAATTAGACCTACAGATCACGGAGCTGTAAGAGAAGTCTCCCGTCCTGTGTTCAGGGAAAACATGTCTTTATGACACTTTGTGTATTAGGAGAAGATTAGTGTGCACATGTACTGCAACTGTAAATATAAGTGCTCATATATGACTGGCTGTATATTGTAGTTGATCAGAAATGTCACATTTATCACGTTCTATTCAGGAAAATATTTTATGTTGTTGGAACACTGTACAAGTGCAGCAGGATAGCAGCTCAGAGAAGACATTTTATCTAAATCAGGTTTTAAAGATATCAAGAATGTCATGGCTTCCATTGCTGTCTATCTTAAGAGGCAACCACTGAACCCAGAAATTATTTTCAAATGTCATTACATCTAAGGATATGGCAGATAAACCTCTGTTTCCATAATTTCATCACTTTGACGTATTGTTTTAAGCAAAGCGTTTTTCAAGCCTTCCTTCACCTTCACTTTAACAGTAATGTATTTGATGGATAATGGACAAATCAAATGGCATTATGAAAGAGAATTTAGGGTAAACAACAATGTAATCAAATTGATGGTCAGCAGGGTTAACTGAGTTAAAGGGTCAGCTGGGTTTTAGCTCTACCTCACCCATAAATTACCCATAAAAGTAGGATTTCCTGGAAAATAAATGCACCAGCGGTTGCTCTCACTCTGTTCAGGCGTAGCTGCTGAAGGCTGGTTTGAACTGTCAGGCTCCTGTATGCTCTCAGAGAACCAGAATATCTTTCATCATATCAGGAAGGTCTAAACTGTCAAACCGGCCACCTGTGCTTTGACACATTCTTTTCTTGTTCATTTTCAATTTTTTATCCATTTTGTAATTTTTATTTTCACACACATTTCACATCACAAGGACAGTGCTCGTCAAGGGCAGCGAGGCCCAGCTCTCACTGTGGACTATAAACACACACAGGTGGCCTGCATGGCCTGCTTATCCTCAGATGGCCGATGTGGCGCAGGTTGTCTGAAATGTGTCTGTAGCACCCACAGGGTGATGCTGTCGCTCGGCTTGTTGGTGTCAAACAGACACCTTAACCCGCATTCAGCAGGTTGACATGGGGACAGCTAAACAAGGGTCAACGTGTCCACGAGGAAGAAGCTGCAGCTCGGTGAGAAAAATAGAGGAAAGGAACGACTGACTGTGTTGTGGGATTGTAAATGTGTAGTTTTAAGACAGTAACTTCTGAGGTACTCTTTAGATTCATTTCATTTGGGTTTAATCTCATAATAATTTCATGATACCTCATTTAAACATTAATCAAATATCTGAGAAATAATGAAGATTAACCTGTTGAAATTTGGAATAGTTTTTAGATTAGCCGTCACCAAAAATGAATCATACATTTTCAACTTTATTAAATGGAAAAATACCATAAATTATTTTTTTTGATAAATGAGTTTATTTTAAAAATCTTATATCATTTAAAATGCTGTTTCTCTGTAAATACTCCTGTCACACTGATGAGGCCTTGTGTGAATTCTTCCCAATTTGAACATGATTTTAGTTGGGCACCCCACATATTTCATGGTAAGTTTTAACATCAATCTACCTCGGTTGAGATTTTTTTCATGTTTTTCTAAAGCAAAAGATAATGCAGAAAAATCTAGTACATTTTTGTTTTGGTTATCTTTACTAATCTTCAGTCATTCTGGGCGAAAGTATCACAGGGAGAGTGTGAGTCTAAGGTTCACCTCGATGTTAGAGACCTTAGATCTTTTATTCATTATTATCATTTATCGACATGAATTTTATTTTATTGGCCCTTTTAATTTGTACAGTTTCCCTTAAATAAAGAAATACAAGCTAGAGAAATTATTCCACAAAGAATCATTTTAGGATTTTGATTTAATTAACATTATACTTTTTACTCCGCAAAACATCATTACTTTAAGTTACTCTATTTATTATAAGACAACCTTTTTTAATTATTACAAGTCAGTCATTATAAGTCACTGAATACATTCTGTTTGAAGAAATAAGTTGCACAAAGAAATGTATAAGACATTATTTAATAAAGAAGAATTAATTCTGCTAAGGAATATCCTTCACCATTTTCATTTTCAGGATGATAATAATTTTGCACCTGGTTGATGGTTTGAAGGAATCTGAACTCTTGGCTGTCACGTGTGTTTCTGCAGCCCTACTGAAGCCGTGTGATGGAATTAATAAAAGCCCGCAAAACAAAAAGCCTGATCCTTAAATCCTGTAAAACAGGTTTAGGGACTTACATGACATCTGCAACATTTTAATATCTTTATCCACCCGGTTACTTCCCATGAAGCTCACATAATGCATTGTGTTTAGTTTAGTGCTGCTATCCTACACCTCCCTCTTCTTCTTCCGCATTTTCATGTGGAAAAATATGCATGGAAGGCATTGAACAATAAGGATGTCCTTTGAGACAAAAGTTGAGACGACACAATTCTTCCTGGAAACTTTAATTGTTTTGACAACTCCTCACAAGCCAGTGAAGGTCGAGTTCAACAGTGCGGCTGACATTAATGTACAAGTGCCCTCTCACACTGGCAGGAGGGCGGTGAGGTAAAGTCGGTGTTCAATGTTGTGAAAAATAAAGTCTTTCTTTCTCCTTTACATTAACAATGGCTTCTGACTCAACCGGGGAGATTGTTCAATATTTAAGGAGACATTCCTTGACCAAATACGTTTTGTTTTCGTTCAAAAGATGTCTGTTAATGTTCACAAACTTCATCAGTTCATAACCAAACCATAATCTATCCCCGGTGTCAATCATTAACTCTTCAAGGAAAAGCTCTGATTGAACATCATTGCACACATTAAACATGTTTTTTTCTTTTTTAGGTTTTACATTGTAAACACTGTAAAAAGTGCTGTACCTCTCAGAGTGATTTTTTTTTTTTAAAACAAGAGTGCAATGTAAAAGAATCAAATCGGGCCTTTTTTTAAAAGATCAAACAGCGGCGCGGCCCATCGCTGCAGCCGGGTCAAAGTTGCCGTAGTTAATGAGTACAAAACAATTCAAGAGAAAGCAAAGCAGGGCAAATAATCAGAGAAACTTGTGTTGAACTGCACCACATTATCTACACAGGGAGGGCTGCTTCAGTGCACATTCAATACCTCTGCAATGAGCCTGACATGCTACATATGAAACTATTTCAAAAACACTGCAAAGAGTTAACTGATCATGTGAGGACATTATTGGCAGAGCAAAAACCACGTTCATTCACTAAAGACTTAAAAGTGAACACAATATTTACATAACAACAAAAACAGGTTTTAATAAAAATATCTTATAATTACAATAGTCTATTTTACGCGTATAAGTCGTCCTTTCACATACTTTTATAGAACATTTGTGTCTCTATATGTACATTCTTAATCGTCTCGAATCAGAATTGTTCTTTTTTACAGTATCAAACATTTTTAAGATTCCAGGGATGACTTCCCTGTTCAACACAAATCATCTATTTTAAACAATAGATGTTCAAAATGTACAACGATTTTTATCAGTCTAGTAAAGCTTTGAACTGGAGTCTTTTTTTAGTTATTCTTTAAGCACAATTCACAAAAAGTTTTCATAGCTGTTGACAGAGTGGTTCCCGACAAAAAAACTCCTCACTGGAGGGATTCCAAATGTTCTCTCTTCTAGGCAAAATGTAAGGGATAAGGGTTAAAGTATAAGGGCAACTTAAAAGGAGAAAACAGAGAGATGCGTCTACATATGGATTCCTTCTTCAGTTGAACAAAAAAAAAAAAAGCTGATGTAAATGGTGATTTGATTTGGGTTGAATTCCTCCCAGCGGTTTTGAAATCTCCTTGTGATTGTGCCTCCAGTTGGGTGTGAGTCCCTGGCGAAGCTTTGCTGGCTTTGGAGCGGCTCTGTGCTGCCTGCACACCTGTGGAGGGGATGAATAGCAGCAGGGGGGTGAGCTGCAGAACTCCAGACTGACTGGCGCCACCGACAAAACAGAGGCCATGCTTGATCAACAACCCAAAACAAACCAGGTCAAACAACCACACAGCTCCTCAGGCTGCTGAGCAGGGCTGACGGGAGTCATAAGAGCCTCTCAGAGAGACTGCAAGACTGTCTTACTGTTACACACACACCGGCTGCATGCTTATGGCCTGATCCAGGTGTGTTTAAATTCAGGGCCATAAATCAGACGTGAAAGCCAAAACAGCAGTTGAACTGAGGGACAGGCAGAGAGTGAGTGTGAGAGAGTGAGAACTGGAGGAAGGATGTCAGAATGAAAGAGAGGGCAAGCTGAGGTTTTCACCCTCTCGTCTTCCCAGATTGCAACAACAGTGACAGTTATTACGCAAAGCACAGCTGCCTCTGAGGTTGGTGCCAATTTCATGTTCCTCAATTATTATTTTCGCTGACATTTACTGGCCTCCCCAGAGCACTTTAGTGATTGTCAATTCAGGCCACATACAGGCTACAATAATCAAGTTAATGGAGATTATTGACTGACAGCCACTTGTGTTGTTTGCAACTGGCCACATGTATCTGTGAGTTTAAAAAATAAATCTTTAGCTACCGTTGTGGATTTTAAACGAAACGCAAAACAAAGAAAGAAAAAAAAAACATTTCATATTATGACTCCTGTATTAAAAGTCAACTTACCCGTGCAGTGCTTTTTTATCTCAGCGGCATAAAATAGAGTCCTCCGGCTTTTTCGCTATTGACGTTCTCTGCAAAAAAGAAGAAGAAAAGGAAATCTTAAAAAATGGATTTAGCTCGCATGAATAAGGCTAAATACAGGAAAGGCCAAAAATACTCACAAAATAAATGAAAATGATCCCGCTATATCTACAATAATAAATTCTCTTATGGACTATTGAATAACAAATTGCCCTTATTGTGCGCAGTGAAGTGGTCTGCAGGCTGAGGTACTTCACCAATCCCGGGATAAGGTGGGCCTCTGACACACACTGTCATTATCATGCAAATCATAAAGCCCGCAATCAAGTGCGCAATCTAACCCACACACAATGCGGGTTTTGCGCATGTTTTTAAGACTACGATTATAAGTGTAGGCCTATCTTGTTTTAATGTTTTGTCCCATCTCCTGAAATGGAAAGGACAATGACACATAACGGGCATGACGCGCTTTGTTTAAGTCTGACTGGCAGTCTGGCACAGGGAGGCAGAGCAAATCGGGGACTCTGCTTAAGTCTTGATAAGAGGAACAAAGCTTACCTGATGGTGGTCAACGTTAAGCACCGTCAGCGGTGTCCGGCTTGGGTTGGAGGCTGCTGGAGGACAAGTCCCGGTCCGCTGTGGCTGCTGTTTATGGAGAGAAGGGTGCGTCTCCAGGGCCAGCTGCAGGTCCAGGATGTAGTCTATGACATGCTGGAGGATCTCCACTTTGCTGACTTTCTTATCCTGTGGAATGGTGGGCACCAGGCGCTTCAGTCGGCTGTAGCAGTCGTTCATGTCGTACTG
Organism: Labrus mixtus; assembly: GCF_963584025.1. Classification (NCBI taxonomy): domain Eukaryota; kingdom Metazoa; phylum Chordata; class Actinopteri; order Labriformes; family Labridae; genus Labrus; species Labrus mixtus. Next base: position 5,528,412 of record NC_083622.1, on the reverse strand, counting down.
CAGGCAGAACAGGTCCTCCTCTTCCATCCTGCACCGGGCGATGTTGACGCTCTGCTTCGACAGATAGTGCAGGGAGAGCTCACCGCTGCTGGAGGAGGAGTCCTGGGGGTGGACTGGAGTAACAGCCTTCATCTTAGATAACCAACGGCTCGAGATAGGCAACGGGAAAATATCAATAATTACCGTAACTAGCAGCGGAATGTAAGTTAATACGACGAGACTGTAAACACTACAAAAGCGAATACTGCCGCAAATGAGCGAGAGAACAAGATAAACCAGGAGGCGGAATTCGAGTGTGTCAACACATCCCGCGAAGCTTCACAGTTCCTCTTCTTTCGGCAGGCTCGGTGTGAAAGGAATGAATAGATTTCCTACATTTATAGAGGAGAGGGGAGGCGCCAAGCCAACCGGCTGACAGATGAGGGAGAGAATCTGGTCAATCACCAACAGCCCCGCTGCCCACCGACCCCACCGCGGAGCCAAGAAAAGGCGTGTCCCATTCTGTGTGCGCCGCGCCGCGGTGGGCTGCCTGTTGGAAGGAGAGGTGTGTGTATGTGCGAGTAAGAAAAAAGAGAAGGGAGAGAGAGAGGGTTTTTAAAGCAGTCAATTGCGCATTGCCATCGCTATACAAAGAGAGAAAAAAAAAGTCTCAAGCATCTTTGTAAAAGGGGCCTAAGTTGAAGATGTTGTGACTGATCCAGCCAGAGGACGTGTAATATGTGCAAAGTACTCACCAGACCGTTTAACGGAGGACTATTATTTTTTAATTCCGTCGTTATTAATGCGTAATTACGCACAGCCTCATCATCCCTCTGACTGATGTTCCTGTGTCGATCCACCTGCCCAGGTGAAAAAAAAAAACGGTTTACCTGCACCACTAATTAAAAAAACATTAATATGGCCAGAACATTAAGATTAAATTATAAATATTATTCTGCTTTGTGATATTTTTCTCTGTTCAATAACTTGCGTTGATATGAACCGTAACCTTAGTGAACTTGTTTTTTTAGTCTAAAAAAAACAATAGTTACAATGCTATTAATGCTTCATTCCTTCAGTGAATCTATTTTGTTGTTGTTGCGTTGCACATGTGTAATTAACTTCGAATCATTATCTGATTGTATGCTTGGTTATCATAAATCCATAACAAACATTTTCTCCACTGAATCTAGGGGAGCCGGGGTAGGCCAATCAGGCTGCGCCTCTTTGCCATTCCTTCCTCCAGCTGTGTGTTATTGTGCCTCCTACATTCCTCCGCTCTCGGGGACGCGTCTCCACTCTGCATCCTCCCTCACTGCAGCCCATTGAGTCGCCCCGCCGGGCAGACTGCCTGGCGCCACACACACGGGGGAGCTCATCCAATCACACCCTGCTACCCCCCCCCCCCCCCCCTTCTCCTCCATCCTGTCCTCCTTTATTTCCTTTTCTCTTTCCTTCTTTCTTTCTTGTCAGGCAGGTTGCCAAGACAACAGGGAAGCTACACTCAGCTTCAGTTCAGCCCTGAAGAGTGTTTTCCATCCAGGATGCAAGGGGGCCCTGGGCTCTGAGTCGAGTTGGGAAGACACCCACCTCAGTGCCTCTTTGGAGGTTTAATGTCCCAAACTTTATGGGAACCAGCACAGTCTTTTCTGCCATGAATATTGAAAGACTTAAATGGCTTCAAATGGGTATTTTCCTCTTCTCTGTCTCTTTTTCCTCTTCTCTGTCTTTTCTACATTCTGTTGCCATGGGGAGTGAGTGTTCTGCTCAGTAATGTGTGCAACAATGTTTGGTTCAGGGACAACTTCAAAGGGGTCAGTGGTATGAATCTGAGCAACAGAGTGCGTGAACTCCTGTGACTCCTGTGACAAGCACAATATGGTAGAAAAACACTGTCCATTTTAACCTATGCAATGACTCACCGATGCTTCTATTTTGACCATTTCTGTCAAAAAAATACAACACAGTTTAAAATTCTGTACGGTCTGAATTTGAAGCTTTTGTCTTCATCATTGAACGCTAAATGTTTTTAAAAAGATATGCTATCAATAAGAGTGATTCTTTATAAAGAAATCTATTTCCCTTATCCAAAGATCTTTACGTTCTGAACAGCCGAGCAACGTTTAGAATTTAAACGTGATTTGCAGGCACACATAGCAGACACACTCGACCTGGCAGATCCTGTATTTACAGATGACAACACATTACACATTATGATTGGCTGTAGTGTACACATTCTTATAATACCATCATTTGATCGTGCTTTTGTTTCACTGATAAAAGATTTGATCAAGTAAACAATTTACTAGTTCAATTTGGAAAAAGCCACAAGCTAAACTAAGACCTGTAGGTGTTTTTTTTTTTGTATGTTCCTGTCGTTAAAGAAAAGTTAAGTGAAGTTACAGTAATTACCAGAATACGGAAGCCCGATGCGGACATGCCTCGATATTCATTCAACTCTGTTTTCCCGTGATTACAAGTACATTTTGTTTGTGTCCTTAAGATCTCAACTTATTTCTCTTGTTATCTCCATATTACATGTTGTATTAAGCCCTAGCTGGTCAATCATGTAGAGATCATCGAGTTTAACACAAATAACTCAAAGTTGGTCAAAACAAAGGATATGCTCGTACACTATCTCTTCCACCTCCTGTCTTTGTGCTTGTTTTCTGGTGCTTCCTATGTATGTGCTTCTCTAATTATGGGCCTTTTGGCTCTGTATCCCTGAAGGTTCATAGAAGTGCTGACTGGGGAGGGAGCTCGGTAACTAGAGACTCATTACTAGATAAACCTGATAGATGACGCTCTCTGTTTGTTGTGGCTACACAGTGTGGAGACAGGGATCAGACTAGTTACTTATAAGTCTGCTCTGTTTGTCCAAACAGCACATTTACATATCAGACGGGCAGTTTAGGGGCAGTGAGGAAAGTCCTGAAGTATTTAACTAAACGTTTAGTGTTTGTGTAACAGTGAAGTAACTATGAACAAAGCGGAGATTGCATTGCACAGCCACATCTGTGCAAGAGGGATGTGGTTGAAGTTGCGATGTGTGGATTGTGTTTTGACCATTGACTGCAAAAAAAACCACACACACACACACACACACACACACACACACACACACACACACACACACACACACACACACACACACGCACACACACACATGCAGGTGGACACCTTTATCCCCTCGTGGCATGAAAACAAAGATTACATCAATGCACTTACAATCTCCTGATGGTAGCCAACAATAAAGGAAACGTTTTATTTTCAAAAAGGTATAATTTATATTCCTGTTAGAAAAGCATTTGGCCGAACACTTCTTCACTATCATGCTTACAAAACCACTTGTGTATACTCTCTATGTCCAATAGCTCAACATGTAGGCTCACAAACATGTCACATTGTTAGATGAGAATACTCCAAAGTAATGTCCAGAATCTAAATCTATATAGCCTACTACTAGTAGAAATGCAATAATATTACTATCACTACTCCTATTGATAATAATAATAATAATAATAATAATAATAATAATAAGAATAATAAGAATAATAATAGTGATAATAAGCCTCTAATTTAGTAAAGAAAAATGTTTTGTAATAAAAAAGGAGTTATGTCCAGTGATTACATGTTGTCTTTCTGCTCTGTGAAAAGGGAAAACCCAGATACTCAAAAAAGGATGTGATGAATGTCAGATTATTTTGTTATTCAAAATAGATTTGGATTTTAAATTCAATGACACTGCTGTATTTTGGGAGTTTAGTAAAGGTGGGTCATTTTGTATCTTTAGGACAGGTGGGAGTATACAGCATGGTAAGACTACACAAGGGTTACAAACAGCGTACGTGCCCAGTCAGACTAGGAGAGTACTTCCCTCTGTACAAACCCATCTGAAAGGCCCTGCAGCGTTAATACAGAGGAGAAAGATACCCAGGGAAAGAAAGTCAAACAGCTGTTAGTGTTGCTCTATTTGTAGTCACACAACATGACCGTGTCCTCATGAACCATCACCTGTACAAATGAAACTCTTGTCTCATGTCATATTTTCAGAAAGTTGAGCTGTACACCATCTCATGCCTCCTGAAGTACAGCTGGGCAGGGTGTTTGTCTGGTTTTGGTATATAATTGAGTCTAGAACGGCCTCTTTTCTTTAGCCTTAAATTATTCCAGTGGCTTTCTGTTATTGAGTCTGTCTGGTAAGTGCTCTATTGTGTCAGGCTTCTCTCTGCTTCCAGGTGTCACAGCTTAATCCCCCAACATATACCGCACATTTGCATGCAGAGTTTTTCCTATCTATTACGTGTAAGGGAGCTGCTGATATCTTCTGGCTCAGCAGTGGATGTAATGGGTGGTGCCACACTTTGTTTCTTGTTCTCTCCAGGTGACACAGTTTGCACAACATGCCTTATTCCCTGATGGCCTCCCAACTAAACACAACAGCTCTCTCTGTGTCATTTACACAGGTGCATTCACTGTTTACTCTGTGCAACCTGAGTAACCATCAACACACACACACACACACTCACACACACACCTTCTTTCAAACACACATAAATATATCACGAGAGAGATAAAAGTTGCATTGGATCAAAAGAAAAGAATAATGAACATCTGCAGCTACATTGACTAGTTTTCACCTTTTCGCTGTGAAGACGAAGAAGAAGCTACAAAAAGAAAGAAAATGTGCTTCAGAGTGAGGAAAGAGTTAAAAAAAAAAAAAAAAAGAAGAAATTCCACTCAGACAACTCTCTCCACAGACAGCTGTACCATGTGCCAGTCCACCTGTGGGCTTTGTGTTTAGTAGCCATGATCTATTCTCATATTAACTATGCTAAAAGTAGGAGCTGTGTTCTGGGCCACACTCATTTAGGTCAGAAGCACTTCAGCTCAGTCTAAACGCATTATTCACTTCTATCTTGCCATTGCCACTGGGAGTTTTTCTCAAGTCCCCCAGCTGCTACTTTCTCTTCCCCTTTTCCCAGCGTGGTCACATCAAACACTCCCTGACCTGGGCGTTTTGGATGCTTGCACAGTTTTTCCTGTGTCCTGTTTGTACTCCAAACTGAAGAGAGACCCAACGACATGTCGGTGCGGACAGATATATGTGTGAGAGTGTGTGCTATTCTCTTTGTGTTTGCAATGGGCTCTGTGTGTGTGTGTGTGTGTGTGTGTGTGTGTGACAACAGGTGCACCTTTGTTGCATCCTGTTTTACAGCTGCTGCACTGCTTGTTATCTCCTTTGCTAGCAGCAAAACCCTAATCCTCCCTTCCTTTAGGTTAAGCTTTGTCTAATATTTTAGCCTGTTGTATTGCCCCTGCTCAGCCCTGGTTCGCTCTATTAAAGCAAGTATTAATCCTGCTGATGTTAAACTTAAATGTGTCCCCCCCTCCCTGCTGCTGTCAGTTTGTCCTGTCGGTGTAGACTGTTGGGACCCTCCTCCACCCTCCAATCTATCTCATCAGCGTCTGTGTTCAGTTCTTCACATGTCCATCCCTCTTCTCATTCTTCCATCACCGCCAGCAGTCACTAGACTCCATCATGGGGATTGTCTACCCTGCTCTCAGTCTTAGGCCAGAGACATACTTGCTTGAGTTAGAAAGCGAGTATGTCTTTTTAAGCTCAGTGGTAGAGCCTCTCAACCAGAAGGTTGGGGGATCAAACCCTAGCTCCTGCGGACATGCGGATTGATTTTAAAATACTTCTGACTGTGTTTAAGGCATAAAATGGACTTGCCCCCGCCTACCTCTCAGAACTCCTGTCCCCATATAAACCGGTGAGAGATCTTAGGTCATCAGCACAAAACCTTCTGTCACCGCCTAGATCGAGGACAAGGTGCGATGGGGATCGGGCCTTTTTTCTATTGCAGGACCAAAACTATGGAACTCTTTGCCCCCAGACATCCGTCTCTCTCTCCCGCTATTGATGTTTTTAAAACTCACCTTAAAACATATTTTTACTCAATTGCTTTTAATGTTCAGTAACCCATCAAGCACAAAAAACCCATAGCTCTGTTATTCTTGTGTTACACTGGAATTAACTGTCACTTGTTTTCTTCTTTTTTTTATTTTTTATTGTTGTTGTTCTTGTCTGTTACTTTTTAATGCTTTGTTTCTGCAATGTTCAGCACTTTGGATCAATCAATGTTGTGTTTAAAGTGCTATATAAATAAAGTTGATTTGATTTTGATTTTGATTTCCTTGGACAAGACACTTTACCCAAAGTTGCTAAGGTTCAAACTGCACAATCTTTTCCTTTAATATATCTGATTAGTTAAAAAATATCAGAAATTCTGCTCTAGATTTTTCAGGAAGGCGTTGGTGGTGGCTGCTTGGGCTAGACCAGTCGAGGACCACTTGCTCACACGAGAGCTCGGGCTGTGAAACTACGGGATATATACCTGATGGTCCCTGGTGTTTTGGATTAGCGAGGCACCCTGTTTATTGGCGACTTCCAGCCAAGGGTGTTCATAGTTGTCATAGTTACAGCAGCTGATGGAAACAGAAAGAGTCCTCACCTTGTTTTTCAACATAATGTTCGAATATACTGACCAGCGATGTATTCTACTGAGAGTCATCAGATTACAGGGTCACTCGCTGAACCTAAACAATGGACTTGTTTCCATTTAGTTTCGTAGGTTTCCATGCCAACCCTCTAAATTGGGACTCATCTGCTATCTGATATGCCATCAGTTATTTGGACAGGCATGTTTGTCGCTGTGTAGTGGCAATCACACCTCAAACTGACGTGGATAATTTCAGACTTGAGGATCATTTATGCTTCCTTCCACTTGGGACATGGGGAAGTCGTAAAGTAGGTATGGAAAGACTATGCAGCAGGTTCTTGCGGAAATGGCTGTGAGTCCCCCCATCCTTCAGCGCAATCAACCTGTACAGCAAGACCTCCAAGCTTCCCCTGCCAGTCTCATCGGTGGTTGAGGAGTCAGTACACTCCTCTCGTCTGAAGACGGGAAAGTAAGACACGCAGGCAAGACCATCAAATGCGGCAGAAAGTGAAAGCCCCAGCAAGCTGTGGCGGAAGCAGAATCCCACTGGAAACACCAGGAAATCGTGGGCGTGGTATGCCAGGGACGCCTGGGCCTTGGACACTACAGCGAGAAGAGGTGGATCAGGGCTGATGCCAGAGCCAGAAGAGGCCTCGTGGTGCAAAGAGTCCGTGAGGCAGCAGAAGAGGAGCGCCAGGTGAAAGCGATCGGACTTGCCTCTCAGGGTCGATGGACGCAGTGGGACCAGGCACAGGAGCGACCGCTGTCTTGGAAGGAACTGTGGCAGACCGACCAAAGGAAGTTGAGCTTTCTCCTACGCTCTGTGGCTGACCTCCTGCCAACCCCAAGAAACCTGAAGATCTGGGGCAGAGAGGAAGACCCATCTTGCAACCAATGTGGAGCAGCCTCCTGTACACTGAACCACATCCTGACCGGTTGTCCAAAGGCATTGGCAGAAGGGCGGTACAGATGACAAGGTCCTCATGGAAATTGCTAAATGGGTGGAACAGCAGCGAGTCAAAGCCAACAACAAGCAGGCCCAACCGCCCAAAGCCATAACCTTTGTGAGGAAAGGAGACAAGGCTCATAAGACCAGCACGGTGGCCAAGAACCCACCCTCTACCTTGCAACGAGCCTCCGACTGGGAGTTGAGAGTGGACCTGAAGAGGAAGCTTGTCTTCCCACAGGACGTGGCAGTGACCTCCCTCCGACCAGATATGGTCCTGCTATCCAGGAGCACGAAAACCATCATAGTTGCTGAGCTCACGGTGCCCTGGGAAGAGAGGCTAGCCACGTCCCACCATCTGAAAAAAGCCAAATACCAAAACATGGTCGACGAAGCTGTTTTAAAGGGGTGGCATGCAACCAGCTACCCCACTGAAGTCGGCTGCCGCGGGTTCCCAGCAAACTCGGTGCGCTAAGAGAGCCCACAGTTGGAACCCTTCTGCAGGTGAAGGCTAGTCAGTCTTCGCTGCCCCCACTCAAGCGAGGTGTTCAGGTTAAGGGGCGAAACACCTGAGACCCCGAGATCCCTGCTGACGATGCGGAAGGGTTACAACAACGTGGATGCTCCAAGAAATACCATCTCGGAAGAAGATCTGTATCACCACAGTTAGTGTAGTTCCTACAGTTGCAGCTTGTGGCAAAGCATCTCTGATGTTTACTTCACCTTGCTGCTCTGGCTTTAAAACTGTTCGCTGTAATGCTTTACACTGACTGCCCCCACTACCTCTGATGGTATTGCAATTTTTGGTTTTGCAGAATGCGGACATGCTTCGATATTCATTAATGCAGAGTGCGGAAAGAAGGCTCCATCTGTATATTCGTGCACTTCTGATGTAGAGCATATTTGAGCCTTTAGTCTATCAGCTTGTCTTTAAAACTTTCTGCCGTTCTTCGGCCCTGCTGCTCTACGCCTCTTAAAGAGTACATTTAACTGGAAGATTCCACGGGATCTGTGTGTACCGCGTTCTGTCTGCTGTCCCTTTCTGAAGAAAAGGGTCTAATTCTTTAGAGAAAGTAATGTTTTCAGAGAAAGGACTGATGCTGACATCAGTGGCAGAGTCAATGAGGGACTCGACCCTGTGACCTGCAGGGTCATTAGAGGTCTATGATACCATGTGTAGATGGATTACAGCCCTTATGTCACCGCTCGTCTACTTAGCACAACAGACCGCTAAAACCTGAAAAGGCAGCGGGGATGAAGAGATTGATTGATATGTTGATTGATCACATTGGACAGCCAACCAGTTGACATGTGGGACTATTGACGCCTGTAATGAGATGAAGACTTCTATTTGTAATATTTGTTTATACTCTTAATACGTGCATCATTACAGATTTAATATTTGTGTGCAGCCGTAAATCTATTCTGATATAAAAGATATTTTTCCAGTTTATTGTCGCTCTGGAATGTGGGCGATACCAGCCCTGTAGACCCTCTGCCCCCTTTTCATTACGAAAAGTTCCCATAAACCGCCTCATACTTTACGCGCCCTTTTCTTGCCTTGATAAAACCCTCCTTTTCTTTCTCTTCTTCCTGGAACCTCCCACTACTAACCCCCACCTTGTTGCCTACTCTTTTTTTTTTTTTTTTTTTTTTGGAGGGACTTTAAGTAAGAATGTCATTCAACACATTCAACCACGCGCCCCCAAATCTCTGCTGCAAACATGTTCCCACTGATTCTCTCAAAGAATTAATTGCTCCAAATAATCTCACCATCTGGTTGCAGAGGTCCATACCTACAGGGCTACTTGTGATGCAACGATTGGGGCCCATTCAGATGGCTGCAATGCTGCTTTGGTTCAGAGAGAGAGAGAGAGGGACAGAGCGAGAGAAAGAGAGAGACTTGGTGAGGCTTGCCAGGAGGCTGAAAAGAGGAGGGAATGACAAAGACCACCATCTGCTCCTTGTCTTTCTTGTTGGCGACCCCGGACGCCAGCAAAGACCCCGAATCTCTATGATCCAACTGCACACCACTGACTGGAATGTTATTGAGGGAGAGGGGATGGGGAAAAGGAGCAAGGCAGTAAGTGAGAAAACCCGAGTGGAAGAGCAGAGCCTTGAGAGCAGGAGGATCCTACTTCTCTCATCATCAGTATCTTGTCTTCTTTTGCAAACTGTCATCCAAATGTTAAGCAAACTGTTCAAACACTACGAAAGATAAAAAGCAAATCAGGTTTGTTTACTTTTCACGCTATGTTGAACCGTGCATGATGTCAGAAAAAGAATACCCACTTATATTATTATGATCATGATGATGAGCCTGTTGTGCAGCCTGTTGGAAACATTCATAAAGCCAATCACTGATCAACCTGTTATTATAATTATAATCAACATTTAATCAATAAGTAATGTCAGAAATATTTAGTGTTTGCTTCGACTTGGTCATATAAGTAATGGGAAAAAAATACTTTTTGCTTCAGTGTACCTTGCATTAATTAACTTCATTGGATGTGAACTTTTGGTTTAGGCTGACCATTGGTGTTTTTACACATGCACAAAACTCCTGAAAATGTCCTAATTTTTTTCACGGTGAGTTGCATGGGTAAACGGAAATGGCAGAATTTTTCATCCCCGACTTTTCCCCCGACTTTCCTGCCAGTCCCCTAGTGAAATCTCTGGATGAAGTCAGGGTGAATGGTGAATGCAGCAGAAAATGACAGGGATAATTTACCACGAGCAAATAGGGTTTTTAAGACAGCTCTAGGTTATATAAAACTGAAATAAACACAAGTATTATAATTGTAATTTCCATTTACTTTTACATAGATTTGCTCTCTATATTTTTAATAAAATAATTGAGCTTCCTTATCACTGTAAAAGGATGTTGCTTTGGACCTTAGGCAGTCTCTTCATCCACCTTTTGAATATCATCTTGAAAATAGTGTCAAGCAGTGGGATTGTGCCTACACGGCCCATGCAGGTTGCCCCCTTCCCTCAGTTAATCACCCATCCTCTCTTTATCTCTTTGCATACATTCATTCTAACTCTGTACAGACGATGATGCATCAGATTTATTTCTCTGAATCATTTCCATTATAAGAATTTTTTCATTTCAGGATGATCCAAAACCACCTCTATAATATCTGTTTGTATTGCTTTTTTACACCTTTCCTTCTGCCGTCTTCTTTTTAAAAGTTCTTGGAAACACTTAGTTTCCCTCAGTTTATCTCCATAAAGTATGCAGAGCAGGTTTGGAGACACACACAGCAGAGTATGTGTGGAGATAAACTTCATCTCTTCCATTCAATTAGGGCTCTTTATAAAAAATAATTACGTATGTGTGAGTTTGGGGCGGGGGGTGGAGGGGGGGTGGAGGTGGGAATGTGTTGTGGTATGTGCTGGAAACAATAGAGACTGAATGAAGGTTTCGTGCCCTATGGTGTGTGCAGTGTGGGCGGCTGCTGTTGCTGCCTCTTCTGTGTGTGTGTGTGTGTGTGTGAGAGTGTGTGTGTGTGTTTTGTGCTGCAGGGTGTTTATGCCCTCTCCACCTCCACACCACTGGGAAAGTGTAACAGGTGTGCATTCCAGTTCAGCAGCAGGGGCAGCAGTAGCATGACTGAGGGACTAAAGGTGAGCAGGCCGACTGCTCTGAGCTCCCTCCTGGCGTCAGGCTCAGCATGGATTCTGTCCATGAAATCACCCCAAGACCACCAGCCTCTGGCAGCAACTCCATTTCTAAGAAAAAATGCATAGAATGTGGTAGCTAATTACTCCATTAACATGACAATCGACACGGCAGATCACACACAAACAACCCTGAAAATATAGTTTTACCACTGAACTGCACGCAACTACAAGCAAGTTCACGTCATCCTTTACCCCTCTGAGCCGTCCCACTGTGGGATTACAACAATACAGACAAATTAGTGCAGCTGAAACTGTTATAACCATTAAAGTCCTGGTCAAATAAATACGTTTGAATATCTAAGTTAGCGACAATACTCTAAAATGTGTCCTCTTCTTTTAAACTATCTTCATTCATATGTAGGAATGCAACTTTCTGTTTGTGAGGTTAGTTTGCATCTGTGTGTGTGTGTGTGTGTGTGTGTGTGTGTGTGTGTGTGTGTGTAACAAGACCAGAGATAAGGTTCCAAATGTTTCCTTTTATGACATCCCACTCTACGGTTGCAGGTAGGTGCATACGCTCTGCAACAGCTGAATGAGGATGTACATTAGAGAAACTGGCATCATATTCAGAAACGCTGCACATCCAAAAGCAAATGCAATGACTGAAACGTGCGGCCAAAACAACTGCAACACATCGTACCCCTCCCTTCAAACTCATCCCAATTTTAGAGTCTGAAAACAATAAATCAACAAACAACATTATTCTCTTTTAAGCTCGTTGGATTCAGTTTATCCAGAAACACAAAACAGACACATTTTGCTTTTGAGAAAGAAAAATGCATCTGGCTTAGCTTACAAAGAGTTGTTTTTTTCTCACCAGTACGTTTTGATTTGCATGACTAAGGTCCAGAGGCTTATACTGATATTAGATAAGTGCCTGCGCTCTCTGGCAGGGGCAGTTATCGTAGCTCATTTCAAAATTCATGAAATTGGGTTTACTACAGTGGAAAGTTTCAAAAAGTCAGTTCACCATTACTGACCACTAAAGCAAATATTTCTCTTCTTTAATAAAATGTTTCAGGAAGTTTATCATGTGACGGCCAGACAAACACAAATTGAAGAAGGCAGTTGATGGATGTATTTGTAGTTTGCAGTAAGTCTGACATGAAGCAATGTAGACAAATGAAGAATTCTGAGGGAAAGAAGCAATGCGAGCACTTCCTTTACCAGTTAACTTTGACTTTTAAAGAGTAAACTTAATTCACTGCTATGCTCACAGACTACAGAAACTTATGAATCAATGTCTTTCAGCCATTATATTTACTATCTCTAATGCTTAATTAACACCTTAATGAAGACTATGTAGATCCACATGTAGATCCACATTCAAATATTTATTTTTTAAATTTTACATTATATTCTATTTTACTGTATATATGTGTATTAGCAATTTGAGTGTTATTGCATGGCCTTGCGGAACAGTCTTTACATTTCACTGCCAATCTGTATGAGCATGTGACAAATACAAATCTTGAATCTTGAATCTTGAATCATGGGCTTAAAGAACTTGTTTGTATTTTAAATGGAAAGTGTTTATTGTATTTCCTCACTTTGAGAAAAGATACAGCACTTCTGGTTTGTGCATGTGGAAGGCAACATATTGCCACACCTGTGTCTACAGGTAAGGAGGATTTTCCTGTTCTGTTGAACTTGTTTAAGTTGTCTCTCTATCATCTCCAGCTCAGGCAGCGGCCAGGGTGTCTCCAAGAGTGCAGCTGATAACAGCTATTTACATCGTATCTGTGTCCCTTTAGTGTTTTTTCTTCTTTATCAGAAGACAGGGTTGACAAGAAAAGGGGATGCAAGAAAGGTATGATGTACATGATGTCATGGCGGGCGGAGTCATTGCACATCAAGGCATCGAGTGGCAGAAAGCTCGCTGGTGTCAGGAATCAATAAGAAGTGAGCTGCTTTAAATCAGCGGAAAAGTGTCGTCTTTTCTGTAGGTATTCATTGACAAGGTTGTCTGTTTGTAATGTAGATCCTCAGCTGATGTAACGTTAGGAAGGAAACCTTTGGATCCATAACGTTATGTGAATAAAGCCACAGGACGAAGCCGTGCAGTTACAGTAGCGCATACTGCAAACAGTTTGTGTGTACATCGCATTACGAAGCATTCATGTATTCAGTCAGTGATGAATATAATCTGAACCCCCTTCAGTCTCCCTCCTCATGTTTTTACCTGTTAGTTTGTTTAAGGGAAAATGAAGACCTTAAATATAAGCAGATCAGTCAAAAAGTTAAAGAACAATGACTCAGCATCTAAGGACAGAGAATGATGTTTTTACGCTAGGACATAAATAATGCCAAATCTGAAAAACACTGCATATTAATATCATATGATTTAAACAAAGTTTGGTCCATATATATGTATCACAGATGAAATGTAATCATTAATTTAACTACCATTCTTTTATGCCATGTTCTGAGGTTAATTGCCCGTATGTTTCATGAAAGTATCCAAACTAATAACGATTCCTGTCAAATCTACTGATATTGAAGTTTAGAGCTGCAATGTGTGTGGTGGTCGTATAACAAATAAATACATTTTTACAATACATTAGAAATACAGTAAACATGAGGCAGACAGTTTAAAAGGTGTTTAAATTGACAGGGTAGATTAGAACTGCACCCATCTGATGTGCAATTCACACAGAAGGATCTTTTTACAGACTCCTGAAATCAAAAGTAAAGTTAAAAAAGTGTCTTCATGCTTTGCTTCGCGTAGGCTAAAGCCGCGGCTTAAAGTCACTAAACCTGATTTCTGTTCCCAATGTAAATATCCACCATCCACCATGTCTTTAGTTAATAGTTAGGATCTCTGTCGATTCCAAAGGCTTTTAATTTAAGCAGATCTTCGTCTGTCTTTTGTTACGTCCTCTTTTGAAGGTAGAATGCTTTCTAACGCCGTCCCTTTGTGGGGGCGTGGTCAGGAGGAGAGGTTAGCTGGTAGTTTCTATTCAATTCAGCAGTCTTGAAAACACCACAGTATCCCCAGATTTCTCTCGTTTCTCTTGTCCCCACTGTAGACAGACTGTTGTCACGTTAGACTTCTTTCCGTGGATAGATATGATACATTTTAGGGCGCACTCACGCTAGGCAATACGTACTGTGCTTGAGCATGTTTGACCCCGAAGTCCAGTTTGTTTGACAAGTGCGAGTGCCCTGTACCAGTACTGTTCCCTCGCCTTGGCACGGACGGAAGAGGTGTCACAACAGAGACATGTGCCCTTAGTCCTCCACCAGAGCCATGTCCCTAGCAACTGCTTGCTCTTCATAGTAACTCTTTGTTCTTCTTAATAACAGTATGCTATGGATAATTAAATTAGAATAGATTAAATTAGATTAAATTAGAAGCAAGGGAGTAAATGTACTTGGGCTTATAAAGTGCTTTTCTAGTCTTCTGACTACTCAAAGCGCTTCTACACCGCAGGTCACACCTACCCATTCACATCACATTCACACCCTGATGGCAGAGGCCGCTATGCAAAGTATGAGCTATATATTCATCCGGTTGAGAGACTACCGACTACCACTGATCCACAGCTGCACTGTGTAATAGTAATGATAGATATCAACAGCTCATTTGGATTTATTTTTTCATTTTAATTTTAATTTTGAATCAGAAAAGTGATAGCACTGAGTCATGTCTAACTGGGGCTTCAGAATTCAGCTCACTACACCTTGCAATAAAATAATACATGTAATTACAGACTTCAACCTAATATTAAAATGGATAGGGGGTACAGCTATCCCACCACGGTAGTTTGCTTTAGCAAAGCATCCACACATACTCACACAGGAATCTTAGAGATGTTCAAAAATGGACTTGTCAAGGAAAATTGCCTGCTTGAGTCTCGAGTCCAAACAGCTTTATTTGGATGGAGTGAAGCACTGGAGCCTGAATTAAAAGATGTGGCATAAGAGAGGCTTATTTTCAGAGATGACTTATTTTCAGAGGCAGGGCTCAAAGTGTGCACAGTTAGTATACCCTGAGCTTGGGGCGGCTCCTGAAGTCCTGTTTGCAGTGCGGGGAGAGGAGCCAGCACAGATGGTTAGGTACCAAAGGCAGCAGACTTTTTCTCATGCCTTTAAATGGGAGCGCTCTCTTTCTTAGCTAATATTTAGCTCCTTCAAATGCTAATGGAGTGGCTTCGCACTCCAAGGTTAGCATAACAACTATGGGAAAGCCTTTAGATCTCAGACATTTGTTTACCAGATGAAAGAGCCTGCACATAGTAAGAGCAGAGCGAGAGCGAGAGCGAGAGCGAGAGAGAGAGTCAGGCCTCTCAGCACTATATCTCCTGAACTACCCCCACTCAACTTCAAGTCACAAGGCTGCACCTTTTTTTCCCCCCATTTTCATAAGCTTAATTTCCCCAAACACTTATTTTCCTCTCTCATTGCCATGCTTTTATGTGATGTCTGATTGTGATTGTGTATATCTGTGCGTGGAGAGTGGGATTCACTGTCACAATAAATAAAAGCTGGGAGAAGAGATGGCTGCAAAACTTTAATGGACTCTTACGATCCTGAATATTCCCAAAAACAAATCAGCAATGCTTTTTTTCCATTCTTTATATTTAGCATCCCATATTACTTAGAAAGGAGAAACAGCATTCTAAATTTAGTGAATTAAACTCTTCTTTTTTTTCTTTTTTTCCTAACCAATTAAAATCCAAGACATTTGCATTTTCCTTATAAACAAGAGTGTGAGGGCTCCACGGTATTTCTTTCTTTTTGTTTTCTAGAAAATACAGTTTGTGTGACCAAGGTGCTGTGATTCTGTGTTCAGCTCCATTTGATCCATTGTTAAGTTGAAGAAAATGATTTATGTCACTATGGAAACACCAATCGCAGGCGCACACACTCTGAAAGGAACATTTGACATCTAAAAACACCGCCGCTTAGGTTTCAATCAGAGGTCTCAAATATAATCGACGTGCGCTAGTTCCATGACTTCATAAACAGTTCTTCTTTGTGTGATATAACTTCAATTATTAAAAAATGTATCACAAGAGAAGGAAAGATTGAATGGCCCATAAAAAGATTCACAATACATCCCAGCATTTTCCCCACTGAACAGTTTCAGGGGCAAACAACTCATATTATACTTCAGAACTGTAATAAAGCACTATCTTTCCTGCATCTCTGTAATGCATTATTCACTTCCAGTTGCCAAGAGGAGACTCTGGAGGATGGTTAAGAACCCACTACAATATTTATGTAGTATGCTGCAGTGCTTACACACACACACATGCACGCACACACTGACACACACAAGCATATAAACCCTATCAGCCTCTGTTTCCTGCCAAGAATCCATATGGATAAACTACCTTTATCTCTGCGGTTTAACAACATAAAACTCTTACCACCTTGCGGACGCTCTTCATATGTCTTTTCTCTTTGTGTCAAACACTCCCTGGTAATAGCAGAAACCATTATGTCTTTAGACCTTTTCCATCTTTCATCTCACAGTGACGTTTCCTCCAGCATTGACCCACATGTAGTTTGTTTATGTCTGTTTTAGGATCCAGGCCAGCCATGCCTTTCTTCACTTGGGATTTCTATACTAAGAGCATTTTCAGGGATGATCTATTTGAAAAAAAGGGGATTGGACGAACATTCCTTTAAGGTGCTAAATATATCCCTGAAGAGGCTCCAAAAGCACATTTGATTTTATATATAGCTTACAATTGTAGCCTATGTAGAACATTGAACTCTTCAAAGTAGTAAAGCACAGTTTAGTTTTGTTGATCAGTGGAAACACCACATCCCCCAAAAGGTGTAATATTGGTGTCCAAGTGTCTCGTTTCACATTGCATTATGGCATCGCAGAAGCGCAAGAGGCACAGGATGTAAAAAAAAAAAAAAAAACAGCAGGAGCTCATGGAGCAGGAGACATGTGCACACACACACACACACACAGAGCTGGCCCATCTTGCCGGCTCTGACGTTACACATCACCACTGTCTCCACTCTGTTACTACCTCTGCTGGCAGATCAGGGGCGGAGAAATTGGTGAAACGGTTGGCGTAAAGATTCCGTCTTGACCTGGCAGTATACAAGCCACAATTGCAGGTCATTACACGATCATAATGGCTGCTCTGCTTTTCTAACAAGACAGAAACCGTTGATGCTTTATGTGTATAGGGAAAAAAAAAAACCCACATTAATAGTTTTTTTCTGCGTTAAGCCGCTCCCACAAAACAACTCTTGGAATGATAAGAAGTTAGAGCTGGGTCAAGCTGGTTTTCTCAGTGTTGGAATTCAAGTTACACCTGTGCCAATTAATTTCAAAACCCCACCCTAGGAATAAACCCAGCAGCATTTAAAGGATTGTGTTAAGAGGACTAATTTGAAACTATGAAATGATCTGTAATATCTTAATAGGATGCCATTCTTAAATAAAAGAGCTAATGAAATCTATGCATGGTTTTCAGGATTGTCCAATAGGAGAACTGTATTTCTCTTGTCCATAGTGGTGCAAAGAAATCCTTCCCTGAGCTTAGGACACCACTTACCACAGCTGAGCTGATTTGATCGGGGTGTGACAACTGATTGGACAAAGTTGGAATAGATGTGTTTGATATGTAAAGACAATAATCATGTCTCCTCTTTTTTTCATCTTCCTGTTGGTTTTTCAAAAGCAAACAGATAAGATAAGGCTTTGATATCAAAAGTATTTATCGTGTTATGAGTGAGGATCTTAAAACATTTTAGTAGAAGGAATAATTTAGTTGTCTCAAAGCGGAAGACCAACAAACTGCAGTTCCCAAGTGACCACTTGAGGCTGGTTCAAAAAGTCGCGGGAGTCCCAATAACACCTACATGATTTTAACAGCAGAAATAAATATGTTAACAGCCTGGTTCAAAAAACAAATGAACTATCGGAAGTTAAGGTTTTAATGGGTTCACACTATGTGAGGGGTGACGCTTTTTTATAACTTACCTGTATTGGTTATGTCAATCTTAAGAGCATAAATTAGCATAATTAGGAGTGGACTGATTCGACTCACAGGCAAGCGTGTAGTAGCTGTTTACTAGGAGTACTTCAAAACATCACTTCAGAAACAAATGGGTGACATCATTAAGACTAAGTCCATGATTTTTACTGTCTATGGGCAAGACATGACTTAATAAGGATGACGCGGAAATGTCAGTAAATAGCAACAGCGTTCAAAGCTAATTTATAATCACAGTCTTGCCTTTACAGTATGCTACTATTAATTGAATCGGTTCACCGTATCCACAAATGAGTGGTTACCAACATATTTGCAAGCAGAAGAGAGTAGGAAGTAGCCTATGTGCATGACTATTTCACCATGGCATGATCACGTCTTTACCCCACGTCAGCTCATGTTGAATTTTCCTTTATATCACCAGCTGTGTTCTCCGGTGGCTCCTGAGGACTCCAGACAGGAACTAGAGTTCAGGCAGAAACAATTCTGGGTAAGTTTTGTCTAAGTGTGAACACAAATACCTCTTCACCAAGTTTCAGACTGCAAAGACAATAACTTTTACAGGTAGCTTCTTTATGCTGAACACTGGCTCTTCTAAACATTAAAACACATTCACGCTCAAACAAGAACTCTGGATTCATCATTCATCTGTTACTCCTCGTGTGTATGTATTGTACGTATGTATGTTTTTAATTTTAATTCTAATTTCAAATGCATACAATTGGATTAGTATTGATTAAGGACATCAAAAACCTGGACTCAGAGGTGCTGTCATCAGAAGGTTGGAGGTTCAATCCCAAATGTCAAAAATGTCCCTGGACAAGTAACAAGACACCGAACCCCAAATTGCTCCAAGTGGCATAGCCAGCTGTTTGTGAATGTGTTTGAATGTAATCCGTTAATACTTTTCATCAGTGTGTAAATGTGTGTGTCAATGGGAGAATGTGACATGTAGTGTAAAAGTCCTTTGAGTGGTCAGAAGACTACAAAAGCACCAACAAGTCTATTTACCATATGTACTGTTTTCTTCCATGGTGTCGCCCCATTGTAACCCCACAGTCCGTCAAATCCAATCTAACAATGCAATCAGCTCTCGACACGTACAAACTCATAGATACAAGCTCTGAGTCACCGAGTCCAGATTTAGAGACCTGACATTTTGTAGTCAGCGAGGCTTTTGTGGCTATGTCAGTGTATTTGAGGTCAGGACATTCAAGGAACTGTCTGCTCATGGCTTGTAGAGTGAGAGTGACTGCTGCGGAGATACTGTGGAGTTGGTGTGCGTGTGCATGTGTGTGTGTGTTTGTGTGTGTGTGTGTGTGTGTGTGATTAAGCGGAAGATAGGGCGAGAGCACACACTTTCACTCACGGACAGAGAGCAGGAGATAGGGCTCTTTGTGCTGATGTGTTGGGTGACCTTGCGCTCTCAGTGATGGGCCTCTATCGCCACTCACACAATAGAACAGCAAAATAGGATTTTTTAGATACATCAGTGCGCAGTGGAGCCAGGGACTGGATCTCACTTATGCAGTGGGCCCAATATCAAGGGTGTGTGTGTGTTCCTGTTTTTGTGTTCATACGTGTGTGTATGGCGGGTGGAAACAGCAGAAAAAGAAAAAGGAAATGGCATCTATCACAGCAGCTGAGAGGCCTTGGCAGGGCCTCGGGGTGCTTATTATTTTGCTCACAGTGTGTGGGTGAGCAGCAGAACAGAGGCTGGTAAGACAGCACATATTTTTTCGAGCCAAGGTACTGTGCCGTGGTCAAGGTGCAAATCATATTTTTTCAAAATACTTAGACAAAGTTTATTTTAAAACTAACTATATGGAAAGTTTTCTTAGGGTCATATCAGCTCCATGAAACTTAAGAAGGATATCACTGAACCCAGCTGACTGGGTGTGCTGTGAACATTACTAGGAATATAAGTATAGTAAACTGTATGTATTGATAGATCAGATGCTGCAACTTTTAACTTTTGTCTAGGGGAACCGAAATGGGTATCATAAATGGTAGTAAGTAGTAGTAGTGTTAGTATTACCTCCCTCTTTTAACCCATTACATTATTGTCATTGTCTGTATGTTGTTAATTGTCCCTCTGTCTTTCGCTTCTGAAATGTTCTGTTTTATTTACTTCTTATTGTTTTGTCGTTAGTGTCCCTATTGTCTTCATTTAATTTCACCCATTATAAAAAATACGCTTCCCCATGCCGGTCTGGAGCTTCCGATTCCTGCAGAAGAAACTGCAAAGGTTTTTTATGTTTCAAGTCAACTTCAGGTCACCACATCCACCCCTGCTGCTCATCCATTTTCATCACTTTCATGTTTGTTTGATTTTAAGATTTACTTTGGGGTGTTTTTTGTCTTAATTTGAAAGGACAGTGGATAGAGTGAAATGTAAAGCAACAGAATAAGCACAGAAAGAGAAGCTAGAGTTCCAATTAAGTTGCCATGAAGAAAAAGTTTTTAGAAACCACCAGTGTGAGTCATGGTCTGAAAAACATGAAACTAACAGCACAAAGCGTTTGATGCAGACAAGGACATTGCTTTGGTCCCTTAATCCTGGAAAACTGAAATGGAAGCAAACGGCTGAGGGGTTCTCACCTTCAAAACAGGAGAAAATAGTTGTCAAGAAACGCTTACGCTTCCTCACTGAAGCTTCTCTAAGTTGCTGATTGAAGTTTGAAAAGCAAAGGGCTCACACTCCTGAAAGTTTGCCACTGAATAAGGATTTATAACACTTAGTCCTAGTCCGCATGTAGGCGGGTATTTTTTTAAATGGAGGCTTTTCTTTGTCAATATAATGATCCTACCCACACACCCTAAGTTCTTAGAAACATCCTCATCCACATGAAAACACAAAACGCTCTGTCACGGCTGTCATGGGCACGACAAGTCCAAAACGATGTTCTCGCCATTCCTCTGTAATGACCATTTCATTTACAAAGTTTTCCATTAAAGGAGCCTCTCAAGCAACATAGTGGGAGAGCAATGGTGTATGTATGTGTGAACATGTAAAAAGTCCATTTAGCAACGTTAACACCAGCACTAGTTTAGTTACATCTGCCATTGCTATAATCTCAGCGCCGCACAATGACGTCAAGCGGAGGAGAAACCAACGCACGGTTTGACGTTACAACTCAGTTTTCTTCACCTTAAACAGAGTTCAGTGAAAATCTTCATCCTGACAGGAGTTTTCCAAAAGTTTTCAGTGACCAAAAATGAAGTTAGCGTGTGTATGAAAAGCCAAAACGCATCCTCAGCCTTACTGATTTACCAGACGGAGGAGTAAGAGGTGAACTCATGTCAGAGGTGTGGCAAACTTGGAGAAGGAAGATGTGGCCGGTCTGCATCACACACACACACACACACACACACACACACACACACACACACACACACACACACACACACACACACATACAAATACAGATACAAAGCACAGCAGAAATACTTTCTGGTGTCTCCTCATCATAAGATTCTGCAAAAAAATTTTTTGACTGCAACAGTTTTTCAGGAGTTTTGTCCAATTGTGAACAAGGCTTAAGATTCCTCTTCTTGACTTGAGGGTTTGGTTGACTATTTGGATGAAGCCCTTGTAAGCGTGCATTCAAACACTAATTTCATGGCTTTCCGAGGCAACACAACCCCATCCAACCTGCTCTCCTCTCCTCCCTCTGCGCTCCTTCTTCCTCCCATAATCTGTCCGTTTAACTGTGATGAGATGCGACAGGTATGGCTACTCCCATGCTGGATACATCTTGATACATGGCTGGCTCTCTGGCACATAAACCCCAAATCTTTGTGCTCCTCACGTTGCGCAGATCAATCTCTTAGGCAGGTTCCCAGGAGGAACACAAAGCCTTACAGCTGAGACACGACTGTCCCTCAGCAGAGAGAGAGAGAGAGAGAGAGAGAGAGAGAGAGAGAGAGAGAGAGAGAGAGAGAGACAGGGGAAGTGAGAGGATGACTATGAAGGTGTGTGTGTGTGTGTGTGTGTGTGTGGGGGGGGGGGCATGGCTTAGGGATTAAGTCTTTCTACCAGGATAAGGTCCTGTCTCTGAAAGAAAGACAGAAAGGGGCTCTCTTGGAGGAGGACAGGGTTTGATCCCTCTCTTTCTCATCTCTTGTCTCTCTCTCCCCTCCTCCTTTCCATCCTTCCATCTCCTCCCCTCTTCCCCTCCCTCTATCACCCTTCTCCTTACCCTCCTTTGTGCTCCTCTCCCGCTCAGAGTAATCCAACGTGACATAGTTACAGATGGTCTATCAATGCCACAGCCCATCAGAGCCCTGTTGAGGGGCCTGTTGGGGCCTGTTAGCTGTCCAGTACCCTGCCTGCATGCCTACATGTGTGTGTGCTTGTACATGTATGCTGTGTGTGTATACCTTCTATTACTTCCCCCTAGCTCATCTGGGACCTACCAAGACGGCCAACACATCAAACAGCCGTAGCTTTGATGTCAGTCACACTACATATATGTGATATACTGTATATATATGCTGCCAGGCTACAATATACCACAAGTCACTGCAGCATGCTTCTCCCTGCACACAATGGATTTCTACTGAGGCAGACGAGAAGAAACCAGGCTGACACTTTGACGGATGGATGTGGAACGGTGTGTTTGTGAGCAAGGGCCTCCTGGTGCCATCTCACCGTGGTAATGGCATCCCAGAGGAAAAAGCCTCTGACTATATGTCTTATCCCATACATCCCCTCCAAGTCTCAGATCTCATCTCAACCTACCTGAATAGGTGCAGCTTCCTAATTGAACCTGATGGTAGAAAACACATAGCTCTTTCTTATGGTAATCAAGCACGGAGCGCAAAAAAAAAAAAAATTGGACAGATGTTATATTAGAAGGATATAGAACACAACCTATACAAAGGGACAATGTGATATGGTAATGCATATGGTAATGAATACAACAATAATCTCGAATAAGAGAGCGCTTTATTGCAGAGTGCGTGTGATGAGATCAGTGCAGGAGAGAAGCAGAACGTTTGGATTAAGATAGATAATTCTATGTTTTCTTTTCTTTGTCTTATATGATTTCAAATGGCACTTCATGGGTTAATTATTGAGTTTATTAGGACTATTACAGATAGATCACACATTGAGGAAAAAAAGGACTGTTGAAATATCAGCTGAAACATCTTGTTATTATCCATCTGAAACTCAAAAGAATCATTAAGACCTTTTCATCAACTTCTACATCTTTTAAACTTGGTATCTCCAGTTTATTATCAAGAAGTCTTCAAGCTCGTTTTTTTTGTCTTTGATGAGTGTAAACTCAAGTTGTATGTATCGCACAGGTCAATAACCCCCAATTCACACATACTCCGTGCGCGCCGCGGTCCGTCAGCGCCACGGTTTTGCTCCGCCCATTCACACTGGATCCGTTTCTGGGACGTCAGCGCAGCGGAGAGCACCCCATGACACATCACAGGAGAACTACGAGATCCCGCGGGAATAAAGAGAAAAACATGCAAACAACACGTCGCTTTGTCTCTCTGAGGATGCATTGTTGTTCATTCGGTTCCTGTTTTGACGTAATGTTGATAAAGTGATGAAAAATACGATCGCGAGTCCGTACATTGTGTTTTATTTTGAAATTGACCGGATGCTCTGTGCGTTTCCTTGTCTGACTTCCTGTCCCGGGCTGTCATATTCTGTCCAGCTTGACGCGTGCCTGCAGCGCACTCCGGTGAAAATAGACTCGCTGCGTATTTGAAACGGAGCAGAGCGCGGTGCCGTCGGTGGCACGCGCCGGAGACGGACCGCAGCGCGCCCCGTGTGAACACAATGATCGACTAGAGTGGCGGCTAAGTACAACGTAGTGCGCGGCGCTGACGGATCGCGGCGCGCACCGAGTATGTGTGAATTGGGGGTAAGAAGGCAAGAAGAAGAAAGTCCAAATCACTGAATTATCTCAATAGAAAACAGACAACTATTGTGTATACAAATGTGACTGACATTAATGTCCTACTAGTATGAAGTATTAAAAAACAAACATGTTGCAAGTTGCAGAACACCAGTACGGACAGACACAAAATACCACAAAACTAAAGTTTCATTAAAGGTTCTATATGTAACTTTTTACATGTATAAATTGTTTTTTATCGCCCATTAATAAGCGAACGGTTAACTGATGTGAAAAAGTAGATGTTCACTGTCCATCTGTGTTGCCTGTATAAAAAGTTTCCCCCTGGTCGTATTTTTCAGAAAGCTACATATAGCCCCATTAATGAATTCAGAATCAGAAATAACTCATTCATCCCTAGGGGGAAATTCAGTCATTACAGTTGCTCTTACACACAATATAGAAGTGAAAAATATAATTATATCGAAATATGAATAAAATAAGGGATGTAAATAAGATATGAAGCAATGATTACGAGACATACTGTAGGTTATGCAGCTAGATACCAAGCGCATGTTAATAAGAAATCAGTACTATACAAAAGTGCAGAGACAAAGACAGTCTCAACAAGTACTGAACTTTTAGAGCTCCAAGAAGCTGCTATTTATGGATTGCATCTTTCTCTCAGGCAGATAAAAAAAAAAAAACATGATTCTTTCCAGACTTTCCTGACGTGCATTAAAAAGGAGAATAAACTTGAGATCACAACGACAATGACCTTTCACCACCAAGATGTTATTAGTTAATCCTTGACTCCAAGCAGCAGTTTGTGCCGAAAATAGAAGATATTCTCTGCTGAGATATTACTTTCATTACTTGTTTTTCTAGTATGTCTCACCGATTCCAATCTATTCGTCTCATCATCGGATGTTTCTGACAAAGGTGTAGATATTTTCTGGGGCGCTGGTAGCCTAGCGGTTAGAGCGTTTGCCCCATGAAAAGAGGCTTAAGTTCATGGGTGTGCGGCCCGGTTTCGGATTGGACCTGTGGATCCTTTCTAGCATGTCGTTTCCAATGTTCTGTTCGATTTTTTTTTGATTTTTTTTTACAATATCTCCTTATTAATTTGACAGGTATCATGATACAATAATCATTAAGGACAATTTTTTTTTCTTTGGTAGCATGACACATTCCCCGCCCATACATATACACACGCAGACATGCACACACACATAGACACATAAATTACAATAACATAACCATACCAGGGGGCAACAAGAAAAGACAAGCACAACAAAAACAAAAAAACACAAAAATAATACAATAATACTAAAGAAAAATAATGATGATAATAAAAAATATATATGTTCGATTTCTGACTCTACCCTGCATCCTGTCGCTTTGATAAAGGCCTAAAACCCTCAAGAATAAATGTAAAGGAAAAGAGGATATTTTTGTAATGCTCTCCTGAGATATCACATCAATACAATGGGACAAAGCAACAGACAACACAAACACGTCATGCAGCCAAATGCAGGTGTTGCCAGCAAACATGGGAACAAAGCCACCAATGACACATTAGACAGTGATGTCTTTCAGCTGTACAAGACACTTTCATTATCGTTACTTCTTCTCTTTTTTAAATTCAGTATTAAAAACTTTTATGGACACACATTCATTATAGCTTTAGAAAGCGTCTTTAACATAAAGCAGGGTATGGGAGGATAATGAAGAGGGTAATGAGTGCATAAGAGAGAGTGAGAAAGGAAACTGTGAAAAAAAAAATCATCTCAGTCGTGAACTTTTTAAACTGTATGTATATGATTGAGTGCTTCTGTGCGGAGTGGAAGTCTGTGTGTAGTGTGTGTAGTGTGTGTGTGTGTGTCCATGACACCACTGTTTGGGGCGTTGTCTGCCACTCAGGGCCCCTGTTGTTGGCTGCTGGCATATCCCAGAATCCTATTAGGAGCAAGTCACACTTGGGTGGCACATTCATCATGGGCCCTGCACATTCAGATTGCTGTTATGAATATAATTAGAGAGGAGCACAGAGGAGATGTTCAGGGCACTCACACACACATTCATAGTCATATGTGAGTGCACAAACACATATGTCAGCACACGCCAGTGTATGGAGTATATTGTCGTGCATACAAAACATGATCACTCACATGAACATGTGACTTGACATGTACAGTGCAAATGACACACAGACCTACAGGTGCACAGCCTTTTCACGCAAACACTTTCCTTCTGACTTGTTTTACTCCCTATTTCTAACACACTATCGATGGTGACAAACACACACACACACACACACACACACACACACACCTAACGTGATGTCAGACACTTCATTTTCACCCTAGTGCTATGCGTGCATGCCTCACCACTTCAAGTACAGGCCAGTTGACTCACTTGGGACCGTCTGAACCTGGATCAGACCATCTGTGCAGCTACTTTCGTACAGTATATTCCACTGGTCTCTTCACTCTCATGTTGGTTGGACTTATTCTTGTAATGATTGGTCATCAAAAAGCAATTCTGATATGTTTGGGAAATATTCAATATTTTCTCGTTTTTGGGTTTTTCCAAACAAAACCCAAAATGAAAACAATATTATATCACAAGCCTTATTTTTTAAAGATCTATATTTAAAGCTCCTGTGAGGATCTTTCTGATCGTGTCGATTAAGGCGCCCCTTGTGGACAAAGCAGTACCTCATGTAACTTTGTTGATCTCATTCTGTGCATGCGTAAATATTTGTTCTGCTGAAAAACTTAATTCTGCTGCAAGCCGTGATATTAACGTTGAACCTGAATGTTGCAGAGGGGTAATGGGGGGGGGGGGGGGGGGGTGTACTGTCTTTGGAGGTAGTTACAGAAACGGTATGAGCAGACAGCTGGGGGACACTGTGTGTCTATAGCCCCATTTCAACCAAGCTGTCCGGTTCGGTTCGGTTCGGTACCCATTTATTGCCGTTTCCACTGTCAAAAGTTGGGAATGGTACCAAAATAAGGGATCTGTACCGTCCTACTTTTTTGGTATCCTTCTGTTGGGGTTCCAAGGGTACAGAAAAGGGTCCCTTTTGTTTACTATGTCCCGTTCCTCTTCGTCTTCGTTGAACTTAATTATTAGCGGGCTACACTGTGTTGGGCTGCTACGATGGCTATAAGCCCTGTTTCCACCAAGCAGTCGGGAAACTCAACGTGAATTCCCATACTGGAGCAATAAATTGCGCCGTTTGCGGAATCAACATGAAAGTACAAAGACGTGGTGAAGCTTGGTAACAGGACTTTTGCGAAAAAAATCTGTCTGAAAAGTGAATCTTTGCTGTGAAATTTGTAAACAAAAGCAGCTTTTGCAGCAGCGTCCTGTAACTCACTTTGTCGACTACCCACCTGCAGCTGTTATAGCATTGAAAAATACCCACATAAAGACTATCAGTCTTGTCAATGATAGTCTTTTGTAGGTCATAAAAAAGCATCAGTATTAACATATTCAGTAGATAAAGGTTATTGTGCTGCTTGTTTTTATTTATGATTGCATTTCCAATATTCCATAGGCTGTAAAGACTCTTACTTTCTTGTTCTCTGTTTCAGCCTTAAACTGAAAGGCAACTATTTTATGCTCAGTTTGGTCGGTGGTTTGAGGCCTTTGAAGCACTTCTCCTAAAAGCTGTTCACTGCGGGTCTTGAAGAGTACTAATGGATCAAAAGTGGGTGGTAATGGGTGGTCACTCACACACTGTGAAACTAAGCAGCACTTCATTGAACAGTAATACTTTAAAAGTGTTACTAATATTCCAGGGAAAACACTTGAAATATTTTAACACATCCAAAGAGTGCATCTCAGTGAGCTGATTCACACGTCAGGTGTAAAATGAACAGATAGTCTCGAAATACACTTACAGCTTTGGTGAAAGGACAAGACTCTTTTGAGGGACTTACCAACTCATTTATGATATTGATCTAGTCCAGGGGTTCCCAGACTTTTCAGCTCCCGAACCCCAAAATTAGGCTGCCAGAGACCGGACCATGCACACACACAAACTATAGGCCTATCCAAACACTGGTGACAGAATGACAATGCAAAGGAATAAAACATAAAAAACTATTTTATAGATGTATTGTAAGAAAGGCTGGACGCAGAATAAAAGTAATTCTATGTTTAGACTTTAGCACTGAGTGGACATACTACTGAGGGCAGTAGTCCCTATACCCAGGTGGGTGACACGCCCACAGCGTGGTCAGACACAGCTCATTAACATTTAAAGCTACAGACACAGAGAAAGCCTGTTCTGAGCAGAGCTAAAATAGAGGTTTATAGGCACGATCAAATACAGGATCAGAGTGGATTTTGAGCAAGAAAATGTAAAGACTAGTTTTGTGGAGCTCTGAGATTTCTTTTGAAAATGAGGATAATATGTGACCTCTCATTTTATTTCTCTTAATGATAATAACAATAATAATTAAGGGTTTTCTAATGGTTTTTAGTTGAAAATTAGATCATTTTTTTGTATCTTTTTTTTTGCAATAATGGGTAAAATTAATGATTTTAAATAACTATTTGTTTTTTGGGGGAAAGTAACTCTGAATGTAAGATGGTCAAATATTCACCTGTATATAATTGTTTTTCTTATAATTACACAAAATACCAGGGATATTTTTGACTGGAGGACCTTGGAACTCCTTGATGTGCTTTTCTGGAGATAGAAGCCCTTCCTTCCTCTGTTTTTCTTTCATTTGGCCCTTTATGTATATTCCTTTGCCCCCTCCCTTCTTCCTTTTTTTTTTAATAATTCCCTGAGAGAGAGGTAGATGTCTTTTTATAAACTTAGTTATTATCTTATTCCATCAACTTATTTATCTCATTCTTTATTTCTATTTATGTAGTTGTGTTTCCTATGTTGTTATACTATTATACTGCTATATCAAATGTTGTACCGCTGCCCTCTTGTACATTTTCCTGTAGGAGAGGATCTGGAGCGGGTTGGAAAGTTTACATTGGAGTTTTATCTGTTCTTTTTCTTGCAAGAGAATAAATCATTAGAAGTGAAATAATCTGAGTGTCAGCATCCAAAACTATCACAGCACTATAAAGAAGCCCAGCAGGAAGTTACATGTCAATATTTCTGTGTAAATCATCAAACTGTAGTTTCACATGTGAAAATAAGAAAGAGTATTGAATAAAATAAAACGATAACGGGTATATTGCCTGTCTTGAAAGCACTGTGCGGCTAAAATAAAAACCTGCATTTACTTTGTGTAGAGCCAAGCAGGATGGATTAGTTTATTAGAATGAAAAATAGAAATGTGCCCACTGGATTTGGCTCAAACCTTTGAGCACCCAATTTGATATGTTATGTTATTTCATTGAGGATAAATAATGGAATATTAAATCCACTAAACGTCAGGAGCTGGGAAGGCTTCCAAAAGGGATCGCTCTAAATGATTTGATGGTAACATATATCAGGGAATGACAGAGGCTTGTTTCATATATAGAAGTGACTTGCCTTTGCTCTTTTACCAATTTTCTTTCTCACACACAGCAGTCTGAATGATAACACGTCTGGGCTGACATCCAGCCATCTGAGGGCAAAACGCTTCATTTGTCCACCTCTGAAATTCCTCAGGAGGCCAACTCAAAGCTCTAATTAACTGCGTGGAGGAGTGCAGGACGTCTGTGATGGCACGCTCTCCTCCTTTTACACACACACACACACACACACACACACACACACACACACACACACACACACACCAACGCTGTCTTTCTCCTCCTCCCGCCGCCTGTCTGTCTCTACCTCTCTCAACCCTCCACTAAGCACTACCAGGAAGCTGGCCAAGACTCTCAGAAAGCCAGCATGTGTTTACCACCCCTCTGAATGCACGCCACGTCGAGAGCTCTGCCTGCCATCTGAATGCTCTGTAATATCAATAATTGATGCTCTTGAGGAGTAGTAATTAAATTAGTTAATTATGCCGGTAAAATTACATGTAATTATGAGACTGGAGGGTATGTTTAGTAAATTAGTCTCATCCATGCTCACTGTGTATACTGCTGCCAAATTTTATTCCTTGATGATTAGGTAATTTTGATACCCTCTCTGTGTTTTTGGAACACATGCATCATTTGCACACAGACACTGTCTGATCTGGATTGGCTTTTGTCACCATTTTTTTTTTTTATCCCCCCCCAAAAAAAATCTGTTTCTTGATTATAATGTGACAAGCGCTTTTGGCAGCAATTTCACTGAGTTTTACAACACAGAGTTAAATCGTCATTTTGGAAGCCCAGGTGGCTATAAAGAGCAGATTTCTGCGGCATGTTTAATGTTTGGTCTTTGTTCCTCTTACATGTTAAGAAGTTACATGTTGTTTTTACATTCAAACATAGATTTTTACTAAAAAGTTCAGTTCTTCTCAAATGCAACAACCCATGAAAATCTTCAAAGGAACTATTTCCTGATTGCACAGGACAGTCAACTAAACATGCAGACAAAAGTTTTAATGCACTGAATTTTGACCAAAGGGTCTCTTTCTCTGCAGTGAATTAAAAAAATTATCTTTTTTTTAGAATGTTTTTAAATTATGGAAGAAAACTGGGCTTTGAGACCACCCCTTGCCCTTTTGGCAGTGGTTGGCATGGCAACACCAGTAAAAGCCAGACAATTTCCCTGAACGTTCAAGCAATCTGCCGCCTAATATCTTAGCTAAAAGTAATTCACACAATGTATTGCGTTTTGAATTGCATGTCAAGAAGAGTTTGGGACATCTAGTTTGAGAAAATATCGATAAAATACTGGAAAAAGTTAAATTTTAGCTCTGTTTTAAGGTTTTAGAACATCTTTTCCATTACTGCTTAATTCAACTCTGAAATGTGGGGGAGAAGAGAAGAAAAACATGAATGTAGTGGTTGATTTTTTGCAGTGCCAGGTAATGTACCATAATCTCCATGTAACCAATGCACTCTTGAAAACATTTGAATCCATCCAACCATGTTTCCTAAACTTAATAAAGAATTTCTTCTCCCTTTTTGGCCTAATCAGAGCAGAGTGTTTCACACTGACTATGTAAGGAGAAAGAATGGGATGACCGCACATGAGAACATGTTGGACATTTGTAGGATTCCACATGAACTCTTTTCAGTACATCATTAAGAACACTATACATGACTACACTGCATTTAACATACATTGTGAGTGTAGCCACCCTTAAAAACCAATAAATGCACTGTGGGCTCACCTTTAGCCAAAGAAACCTTGTGGGGGAAAAGATCTTACAAAATGTAAAAACGGCATCAGGAGAAACTGACATAATGACATATAAAACAACGAGAGAACGATATAATAGACACAGCTCTATAATATAGAAAGAGTGATGAGGAGCAAAGAAGAAATCTGAAAAAAATAGCACAGCAATGTGCCACACAAGTCTAGAGATAGATGTAAACATCAAACCCACAGCATATGGAAATATACACCAAAATACAGTTTAGAACCATCCACTTTGAGAAAGTGTAGACACCACAGAATGACACATTTCGGCATGTTGAGTACTTTACACAACATGGAAAGGCACAATACCCAATATACCCGAAGTGAAAGACTCATCACAGTAAAGGAACAATGCACAATCAGATATACCCGGAATAATAGACTCACCACAGAAAAGGCCTCAAATTAAAGTCTTGGATTCTTGGAAACCTCTTGGATTCAGAGTGTCCAGAGTATAAATCCAATAGGCCTCTCTTTTGAGTAACAAAGCACTGACATTTCCTCCACAGCTGGGTTGTTTTACCAGTTCAATACCACAGCACCTGAGAGTGGAAACATTGTGGGAGAGTTCTGTGAAGTGTGCCGCTACTGGGCTTCTGCTGTCATGGTTACGAATGTTGGTTCTGTGTTCTGAGATTCTAGTTTTCAAAAGGTCTTGTCGTTTTGCCAACATAAGCCAAGCCACACGGGCACTTTAGAAGATCACATTTTTGGTTGCTGCAGGTGAGCACACCAATGATGTCAGAAGATTTCCCTGTGCGTGGGTGATTGAACATTGACGCTTTTGTGTGTAAAGTTGCACTGCGGGAAGTTGCCACATCTGTAGATGCCAGAAGGCACATACTGTAAAAAAAAAAAATGGGGCGGAGTCAGTGGTGGCAGGTGGGCTCTTACCAACAGGTTTCTCAGGTTGGGTGACCTCTTGTTGACAATACGGGGGTGTTTGAGTGTTGGATCAGAGTCAATAATGTGCCAGTGTTTTTGGATGATGGACTGAAAACGTCTATGGAATAGGCTTTTGCATGTGAAAATCCTTTACAGCCACCCGAAGAAATAGACATATTTTGATGTTTTAATTGGCTCCATGCGTGTTTCAGTGTTAGTTGCCATAAAAGGAAAACGGGAACCATCTAATCCAAATTGAGGTAATGCCAATAAATCAGGTTTCATCCAAATATACTCTCAAACAGAAAGCCCATCTCAGCCATCCTTGTGTAAAAACTTGTCTAAATATGGCTGAGCGCAGGGTGGAGGCTCTGTGTCAATAACACCAGTGAACGCCTGCAGGCTGTGGACCAACTCTCTCTTGTTTGACTTTGTGCTATGGAGGGAGGCTTATCTGTAAGCCCTGCCATATTGCAGCATCACATTTCCCCCAAGATCTCCTAAACAGCTTGTCGTGCTTCTACTTGTGAAATAGACGGCATATTGTCTAGACTGAGCTGAATGCACAGACAAATTACAAAGCTTAAAAAACAATGTGTACCGTATTTAATGAGATTAAACTCACTGCCAAGTAAGTTGTTTTTTTTTTCCGCACATTAATTGCCTCTGGAACCTGTGTGTCATGTGAGGAGCTTCCATTAGCATGTTGCGTTGTTTAAGAGTCAGCTTTTTAAAGGGGTGAGCTGGATGGTTTTGATCATCACAGCCGTAATTTAAGAGCAAATTCGAATTTCAAGTAGCTACCAGAACTGGAGAATTCAAAAGCAGGAAGTATGAAAATGCTTCAAACATCAATACACTTTTAAAACATGTTAATGATTGGCAGTAATACTGGTCGACTCAGCCCTCCTGTGGCATGATGTGGAGGTTGTCAGGCCTAAGAGGCTGTCAATGTCTAACTTTGCCTCGGGCTGGATCCTTTTAATTTATGTTGGTAAAGAATCGCAAAGTGCTGCCGTCTCTCCAGAGATGCCCTGGCAAGTTAATTGCATTCTTCCACTTGTTACCGACTTGAACACTTAAAACAGCACATTGACACACACACACACACACGCATGCAGACACACACACACACACACACACACACACACACACACGCACTCAAAAGTACAGATACAGAAGTACACTCCCTTCCTCTGGGAAAAAAACAAACACTTTTTGATTTATTCAGTTAGAACGTGTCTGCCCTCTCACAGTTCACAGAGTCAGACAGACATTCAAGTTGAAGAACAGATTCAGCAGAGAAGCCGTCACGCGCACACACACACACACACACACACACACACACACACAAACCCACAGCACACTGACACACGCTGCCACAAAGATGCACATGTGACTTGACAGGCAGAATAACAGGCTGATTGAGCAATGAGAGAACAAGTGACACAGAAATCCTCCTTTGTACCTCTTTCTTCTTCTCGTCTCACCTTCCAAACCCCACATGTCTCCCTCCGAGCTTCCTGTTGTTCATTTTGGGTGACTGAGATGTGACCTCGCATTGGATTTGACACAGATGGATTCTGATGTTACAGTTGAAGGGGAAAAGACATGTTTGTAAAGAAAGAAGCTTCACTATTTTATTTCATTTTATCTTTACTCTTTTCACCTTTACTATTAGTCAGAGACAATGTAAGACACCAGTAGAAGCACATGAATTGTCTTGTGTGAACAGATTAAAGATTTTATGTTATTATGTTACATCTCTTTATGATAGAGGTCAGGAAAGCAGGCATCTATATCCTCGCAAGACTCAGTAATTCATTTTCTCGTCCGTGGGGAACGGGATTCTCCGAAGGATATTCTTAAAACCTTATAATCCACGATGGTGAAACCTGCTGTGCTATGAAAAGGACATCCTCGCCTTTCCAATGAGCTACCATTTGTAAAGGGTGTGCCATTCACAACGGGGGTTCTGCATTTTCTGGCTGCCGTCTCCGCGGACAAATTTGAAGGTAGCAAGAGAGGTAGTTGGAAAATACATTGATGATGTGTCCAAAGAATGTAGTTAATTTATTTCAGATAGAAAAGCAAACTCTTGAAGCTGGTTTTGGTTATGTGTTATATTCAACCACCTTACAATTCAGCTTTTCTGATGTCCTTGGTGCTGGACTGGTATTAACTTAGTCTGATTTTGTTGGACAATTGGGGATGGAGGCTCAGGTTTTTAGTGTTAAAATGTTAACAAAAAAAAAGATTGTGACTAGTGTAGCTACGGATTGTTTAAAGCATTTTAAGGCTGGAGGGGATTCAGTTTGAGTTGGTTTCATGTGAGGTGCCACCACTCTTGGAAATTAAGAAACTTTGGCTTTAAAAGTCTTGCACTATGGCTGACACAAGTTAAACTAGTGTGGTGTTCATGTATCTGTGTATTGTCAACAAATCACACACAAAGAAAAAATAATAACAATCACCAGGTCTGTGGTTCTTTTAGGGGACTTCATTTGCTCCCGCTGGTTGAACTATAACAGGCTTTTTTTTTTTCTGTAAGAGATTCAATTTACAAAAAAAAAAAAGACAAAAAAAGTTTTCCAATTATTTCTGTAAGGGAATAAAATATTAAATATAATCAAATTAAAATTCTAACGTGTAAATTCTTAAATATAAAAAATCTTCCCTTTCCTCTGTAGACAACCACATCTGTATGTATCCACAGCTGGAAAGGCCCCTTTTTTCATGCTTATTTTGGGATAAGAATTCAAGGTGCCTATACCCACAAAAGGGGATTTAATTCATTTCTTTTTAAATTGAATACAAACTAGATGTCCCAAAACTTGCAGAAAATGTGTCTTTGTCATTTTCTTTTTAACCGCCCGTTCAGTATTTCAGATCCATGTCAGATTCAAACCCCGGGCTCCTTCATGAAGTCCACTCCACCTACCTAACTGGGACTACATGGACATCAAATAATGATTTAAGTTAATCTAAGGTATCTTTTTAAAGAACAAGAACAATTTTACCAGCCTTATCCTTTAATAACTGAGAAGTGTTTCCTCACCCTTACCATGTCTTAGTCTTTCCAAAATCCAGAAATGGAATGACAGCTCTTAATAATTAAAAAAAAGGAGGACAATAGACTCATAACAGCTGTTGGCTTTAATACCTGTTCTGAGCTTTATAAGCCCCGGTAATTATTCAAAATTGTCCAATAAAAATGTTGACATGTGGCTTAAATGCTTGCATTCAATGTTTATGAGAAGCCCCTTGCTGCGATGCCCTGTTTACGCTCGTGTGTCTGTGCATGTGTGGGATGCAGACATTAAAAACACAATCACACGTACAGCTTGTGCACATGCTGGCAGCTCACATGATCATAATAACATGCATGGATGTGAGGTGGCTATAACCGGCGCTGTAATTTTATGGAGACCCTTCCCTCACAAATGACGGCAAACATTAAATAACCTTCTTAATTACATCCCATAATCCTCCCCATGATCCACCCTCATGGATTCCATTATGACGCTTGATTTTCCAGCGGAAATATAACGCGGTCTTGTGATGTTGAACTTTTTTTTTTTTTTTTTTGTTGAAACATTTGATCATAAAATCAAAACATTTAAAAAAATCATCAGAACAGAAATCTTCTTACATTTTATAGGACAGCAAAGCTCTGTTCCCTCTAAAGCTACAGACAGAGGTTGATCTTTCATGATACTTCCCATCTGCCTCATCATCTGAGGATCATTCATCTTTTGCATACACAGTTCCATCAGGGTGTTAATGGGTATGTGAATGAGGTAAATAGCTTCCACTGTAAAATCATTAAGCTGTCTGGGCTCGAAAGGAGCTGTATAATTGCATCCATCTCCAGTCTGGAAAAACATACTTCATTTCTGTGGCGGCTGTGGCTCAGTTGGTAGAGTCAGTTGTCTCTCGGCCGGAGGGTTGGGGGTTCGATCTACAGCTCCTGCAGCCACATGTCCGATGTGTCCTTGGGCAAGACACTGAAGCCCAAGTTTCTCCTGCTGCTATCTCGGCGGCTTATTGATGTGTGTGAATAGGATTAGTTACTTCCGATGGTCACTTTACATAACAGCCACTGCCATCAGTGTGTGAATGGGTTCTGTTATGAGTAGTCATAAGACTAGAAAAGCACTATACAAGCTTAATAATAATAACCTGTATTTATAGAACGCTTTGTACCATTTATATCTGCAGGACAGATGCATTCTGTCCGCGTGAATCCTGTTCATGTTTAAATGTTTCAGTGGGTGAAGGGGATAGCAGTCACTTCTTGTGAGTGATTGAGTCTAGGCTCATGGAGTGTAAAAGGGGATCGGTCCGTCTTTACTCCTGGGTCCTGCTCCCACAGCTGTCAGTGTTTGTTCTCTTGCTCGGTGAGAGGTGGAGCGGTGGGTGTTTGAGTGTGAATGTGAGGTGAAGTGAAAGTAGACAAAATGGAAAAAGGGAGACAGAGTAAAGGTACCAAACCAAAATCTGTGTTTTTTTTTTTTGTTGTAATTCGTAAGAAGTGGCATCCTGTTCTCCTTCAGTGCCATTGTGAGACAATAGACCGGTCTGAAATACTCAACTGAATTCAAGTCTGAATTGTAAATGTGAAGAAAAACTGAGCGAGATGTATGAACTGGTTGCCTGTCAATGGCAGAGCTGACACATAAAGACAAGCAAACATTCACATTCACAGGCAATTCACAGTCACCACACCACATGTCTTCAGAATGTGGTAAAAAAAAAGCCAGAGTACCTGGAGAGAACCTACGCATGCAAACTCCACCAGGAACATTCTGGCTGCAGCCCCCAAGATAAATAAGAAAAGATAAATAGTAGAATACCGAAATGAAAAAGTTCTTTAGAATAAAAAGGTATCAACACTAATACTAAAATGGAATACAGATAAACATAAATAGTCAGCACAAGTACAGTGATTTGTAATATATCAGGAACCAAGGGTGTTCGGGGTGTGTGTGTGTGCTTGTGTGTGTTGAAACCGGCAAAAAGTGGAGATGAGACGGGCCTAAAAGCTTCTCGCAAAAATCTACAACGCTCCCACCTGTCAGTCAACTATGCCACGTCCCTAATTATGCAATATTATGAATGACTCTTAGACTAATTAGAAAAAACTTCTATAAAAAAATGTCAACCCCCTTACAGTGTTAACTAATAATGAATTTGGCATTTGATACCAAAACCATTTTTTTTAACAAGGCTGTGAACATGTTGATTGCTGTTGAGGAAATGGGCATATTAATATCAGGCCTAATTGGGATTCTTTGCCATTTGGAACCGGGCTTAAGTCAGACAGTTGAGGAACTGCAGCTTTCAGCATTGGTTTGATTTTTTATATTTTTTTTAACACCAGAGGTTGCCACTTTGTTTGTATTTGTTTTTTGTGTGAAGACAGCTGACAAAGTTGCAGCTGACAGATGATGAAAAGAAACATTACTCAGTAAAAAAAATGGAGGTCACCCTTCAGAGGACTTAAGAGCTGCTTGAAAACTGTTCACCTGCAGAGACTGAGAGAATGAACATGAACAGGGACCAACACAAATTATGATAGGATGTTTCAAAAAAACCTAAATATTAGAGAGAGCGACAAACATTTTGGATGTGAGAGATTGTGAAACAGAGGAAGACAACACGTCGATGTTGGCAGAGAAAAAATAGAATGCCTGGGATCTGTGATTTTATCAAGGGCAATGATGCAAAGTGAGGCAATACATCAAAAAAGGGGAAATAATGAGAGGTATCCAAGAGAGGCTCTGAAACACTGTAAGTTTTCATACTATGGAGATAAAACAACACAAGGAGAGTACACACAGGGTTTTAGATGGAGAAGAAAGGCTGATGATGTAATGGGGGGACATGTGCTGAAAAAGGTGAAAAGGGAAATGGACACAATAACCCCAACTCTTACTTTTGAATGGGGAAAAGGTGGATGTTATTTTTTTATCTTAAAGGTATAGTATGTGGAGTAGCAGAGAGAACTCCCATGATTCCCCTGCATAGACTGTAAATATAGACGCGACGTCATGTTTTGTTATTGTTCTGATTTTACATACTGTGCGTTTAAGAAAAGTCAGTTTAAAATTATATGTCATATATAATGCTTTCTACAGCATCAAAATTATGAAATGTAAATTATTGAATGATTCTTTCCCTGTTAGTTTGCTCACTTTTAAAAGTCCTTATTGATAAACACCAAGCATTTCTTCTTATTATTTCAGACAGATAGAAGTTGAGTGGAATTAAAACGAATTTCAGACAATGAAACGTCCAAACATTGGCCTCTGAGAAAGAGTTATGAGCGGGGAGATGTGCTAATGTTGCATTCCCTAAAATCATTTAAATTAATGTGCCATGAAATAGGTCATTAATGAGGATGCATGGGCCATACATGCAGACAGACAGATGAGGAAGCTGCTGCTGCTGCTATCATAAAGCAGACATCATTACACCAGAACAGACACAGTCATAATGCAAAGAGAAAGAGCCACTGTAGTGTGAAGCTGAAGGTGGAGAAAATAATGAAGGGAGATGGATTTTAAATGCTGAATGTTTAAATAATTAAGGTCGGTTAAGCTGATGAGAAGAACTTTCAAGAAAACTGTCTTTCCTGAAAATCTGGTTTCATATAGAATAACATGAGTTCAGTAAAGAGAGACAATCACTTGAAGGAAAGATAAATATTTATTTAGATGCTGTTAGATGTCAGAGAGTCTTTGGATCTTGACCTCTACAAGGAAGTATTGTTATCGAAGGTTGTCTGCCCTGAGCAGCAGCAAAATCAACCTCCCCAATGATGTCATCTGAAGCTGAAGAAATGCAAACTGCAATGACTGGCTGGTTATGGGGAGAAGGGGCGGAAGAAGAGACCGCCATATAATTTATATATATTTAAAAAACCCTGAAAAAAACAAAGACAGGACAGGACAGAAGCAATGTGATGAGGGAGTGGAGCAGTGCTATATAATAGATATAACCAGTCTGATGGAAAATATGAGTGAGTATGC
Source organism: Labrus mixtus (assembly GCF_963584025.1). Lineage (NCBI taxonomy): Eukaryota > Metazoa > Chordata > Actinopteri > Labriformes > Labridae > Labrus > Labrus mixtus. The sequence goes on along the minus strand of NC_083622.1, from coordinate 5,489,270 downwards.
ATGGGGGAGCGAATGCAATATATAATATGAGAAATGAACGATTAAACCAGCATGCACAGTATGTATGGACTTAAAGGTATAGTATGTAGAATTTTACAACAAATTCAAATATCTAAATTAATTAAAATTGAATTAACCTGATATATATATATATATATTTTTTTTTGTTGAGTACTTACATTACCTCAAATATTTCCGACAGTTATCAAAGCCAGAGAAATCCATAATTTTATAGTTGTATCGGGACGTGTCTTGTCGTGGCAGCCGCCATGATGAGCTGTCTGATGACAGACACAAAATGTTTATCGTTGCCAAGGAAACACCCGGATGTTACGTCAAAGACCGCTGCATAAGGATGCGGGAGCTGCTGCTGTATGTGCTGCTGTGATAAAATGTACATGATACTTGGATACATCGTCGGTAAACATATTCTCTTCATCAGGTCGGTTTCACCCGTTCGTATTGACAACCGTCAACACGGAGTTCGTTTTCACCGGGGTTGGGGGATACGCGGGATCACTCCCATGATTCCCCGTTAGCCTTGACGTCATCTTTTGTTATTGTTTTGATTGAGAGCCTCCCAGCGGCGTATTTTTCATACTGTGCGTTTAACTTTCATTAGTGCTTCATGTGTTTTTTGAGAGAATTGGAAGCTTATACTCTGGATGGTTCCCCATGAAACAAGTTATTGTTCAGGTCCAATAAAAACAGCATGAGAATGTGTGAATGTGACATGTAGTGGAAACGCTCTTCAGTGGTAAGAAGACTAGAAAAATGCTATAAAAGTCAAATGACAATTCATTAGCATTTGCCTTTTTTTTGCAGGGAACATTATTATTCAACCTGAACCGGTTTTTAATAAGTAGCCTCAGTGATGTCACCCGTTTGTTTATGAAGAGGGGTTACAAAGCCCAGCTATGGCAGTTGCCATGTTGGAAATGCTATCTCGATTATTAATCAATCTAGTTGTCACGTTCTGGAAAACAAGGAACTGGACCCAATTGTAGATACAATTTATTTTTTTTAACAAAAAAAAGGCATCCAAAACTTATTTAGATTCAAATGAGGTGCAAGGAACCACGAGGAAGAATAACAAAGGTAGAGACATCTGACAATGAACTGACCAAATACAAGGTGCAATCAAACACAGGTGAGATAAACGACACAGGTGACGACAATGAGGGCAATCAGAACTGGAAGGAAACACACAGGCAAGTGAAAGACGAGAAAAACTGCAGACAAGACGAAGGAAATGCACACACAGGTAAAAGTAAAAAAACAAATAGATCAGGAAGCACTAGAAACTTTACACAGATTAGTGTGACTAGAGACAGTCAAACAAGGTAGCTGAGGCTGAAAACAGCTTCAATGCATCTACCTGTCAGTCAGATAGCCATGTCCCTACTTATGTATGAATAACTCTCAGACAAAGTCAAATCAAAACGGATGAGTAATACAAAATTCACCAGTACAGTGCGCACCAATGACTACTTGAGCTATACTTGGGGAGACCCCATGTAGTGAAGGACTCAACGATTCCTCCGTCAGAGCCTCAGTCGACTGCCAATCTCATAGTCGACCACAAGGTTAAATACATTCCAGCTACAGTATTTGGGGGTGTTTCATTTTCCATAGATTTGCCAGTTTCCTCCAATGAGTTCAAGACTCATAGCCTATCCTGGTATAAATATCACCTTATTCATACATTTTTATACCAAGGTAGGGTTTATGGAGCTGAGCAGAAATATATACACCTACATTTACCACACATTTTATGAAAATAAATTATGTAAAGAAATACTAATCCATCAGAATAGCCTATGAGGAGTCTGCACAGACAATAGTTTCTTATCCAGCTCTTACTGACAGACAAAAGATTTGAGGTATTTCAGAGCAGGCACAATTTTATCCTATCATACTAATTGGGTGACTTTTTTCTTAGGATGTCTGAAGTGATTTGAAGTTTAAGCCTTTGGCCTGATATTTCTGTAACAGTCAATCACTAGACTGTGAGGAAGGTAAAAATATGGAAGCCAGGATACATCCCTGGAAATAAAATGTTGTTTACTTCTCTTGTCGCTGTGCGGTGTGTCTTGCAATTACCTGAATAACCATTTCCATCTGATTTCAGCTTGTACAGTGAACCATGAGTGTGTTCTTTCTTCCTTCTGGTCTTCCTGTGGAGCTGGCATTAAAGTTTACCAGTTAAACGCCCTCCTTTTGCTGCTGTCCAACTGGTGTTTTGTGGTGAGTAATCACCTTCCCACCTGCAGATGGGCTCACCGTATGGAAAGGGAGTGTGAGTGTGTGTCAGCCTGCATGCTTGTGCGTGTATGTTTGTGTGTGATTTATGAGTGCAGACCTCAGAATGGGCTCTGTTTTTCTACCTCACAGGCTGCCTGTTGTCCACGCCGCTGCACTCAGAATCTTTTAACGCTGATGCTCAGCAGTTGTCGTACAGTTGGAATGGAAAGGTTGTTTTGTAAAAAGAGTATTGACTGCACTCAACATGCCGCATGCATGTTATATTGTTGCATTGCATTATGATGTTAAATATAATGAAGATGATTGTAGAGTCCAATGTAACTGCATAAACAGGGGTGAAAAGTAACAAGTTACCTTTTATCTCATTGCTGTAATGAAGTTTTTTCTATACTACAACTTTTCGGAGTAAAAAATCTTTTAAGTAAGAATGTGCGACTTTTTGATCCAGTAGGTGTCGCCCTTGAGCACCAGCTTGAAACCAAAACAAAGTGCTGTTTGGCGACACCTCCGCTATTCTGAAGCCGCCGCTCTCATCTAGCAACACCTCCAACCACTCTCCACTCGCCTTCGCACGAAGGAGTTATCAATTAGAACGCGCCATAACTAAGCACCATTAAGCGCAAGCAGCGGACAAAGTTGTCCTTTCTCGAGCTGCAATTGCCTGTGGCTTGGTTAGCAGGCTAATGTTAGCACACTTTGGTTAACTCACAGCTTCACATTGGACATAAATTGATCTAAAGATGCTTACATAACATCCAAATAAGCAGTGAGTAGGCTGTGTAATTATTCTTTTCTCTAGTCCTTGACTAAAACAGCTTTATATCAAAGGCCGTCCCGTCCGTGTAAACATGATGCAAACACAGCTACAACAACATACAGCTGGCAGGACTCATTCTCCTCACTCATTGTAGACAGTCATGACTTAGAGAGACATTTACAGAGGATATTTTTGATTTCCGCTGTATTTATGTGTAAATTATCGCACATTCCTCCTTTTAATTAACTTTAAGGGTTTTTGTGAAAAGTATTGTATGTCGTAGAGTTTTTTAACGGCATCTTTAACAGAGGAAAAAACTCATGGAAAGTAAAGAAAGTCCAAGCTTTCCGAGCTTTCCATCAAATTTCTGAAACTTGCCATCGGTTGGCTGATGTGTACCACCTGATGGTCAGATAAACTATAACGTCAAATCACAACAAGAAAGATGCTAGACTGCTGCAAGCTAGGATGAACAGTACTAACTTTAAAGAACAGAAATGGTCAAAATATGGACACAACACTTATTGAATACTTAATTCAAATCTCCTTCAAGTCTCCTTGTTTAAATCCTTGAGGGACAATGCCTTTCTGTGTGGAGTGGAGGCTTCCTCCCACAGTCCTAAGACATGCTCGTTAGGTTGATTGGTGACTCTAAATTGCCTGTAGGAGTGGATGTTTGCCCTGTGATTGACTGGCGACCAGTTCCCGCCTCTCGCCCAATGACAGCTTAGAATGGCTCCACCTGTAATAGAGGGGTTGATTTTATCAAACAACCTGGTTTTAGATTCAAAACCTCTTGTTGATGTTTTTTTTGCACTACAAAAAAAAGGAGGGATCATATTTTACTTTTTGAAGTCCAGACCCGTACCCCATCAGTTAAAAACTGAAAACTCAGCACTTTTAGTATATTAAAATAAAATATATGTTTTACTTCAACTTGAGAAGATTTGTAGGCTGGTAGTTTGAGGGTTACATATACCCTGCATATACTGAGCCATCCCACTCCTACCGGTTTGTCTCAGATCTTCGACCAACCCTCCCATCCCTTCCTCTCATCAAGCATCCACCCTCCTTCCTCATCCCTTCTTCTTGTGCCTCTTATTCTAGGAACAGTCTGGGCCATGATCAGCTCGGGCAAATTTATGCTTCAGACAGAACCGCCATCCCGAGTGTCCCTCTGCCCTGCAGTCTGTCCATCCTCCCAGACCTGCCAACATCCTCTTCCATCATAACCATTATCTCAACATACATTCATTTGTCTCATTTTTCTCTGTCATTAAATATCTGAAATGCATCTTGTTGTGGCATTGTCCTTGCTAGTGAATTGATTACTAAGATGTCAAATGTAAGGGTTTGAATGCAGGAAAATACAAGATTGTAATCTCTGCACAAATACTTTCTTTGCTGACTTTCTGCATTACTAATGTTTTAATTTATAAAATGTCAGAAGGTTGAGAAGTAATTATCACAACTTTAATGTCCTGTCTTCAAATTGCTAGTTTTCCAACTTTCCAAGGGCAAAACATTTTCAGTTCATGAAACAGATATATTTTCTCGTGCCTTTTCAAACATCAATGTTGCAAATTCATTTTACTTTCAAAAGAGGTACCTGTTATTTGACAAATGCTGCAAATGTTGCTTTATATAAAAAAAATAGAGGAATTTCTTCCTTTTTGCCTGTTCGAGTTCCCCCCACCACCACCACCACACACACACACACACACACACACACACACACACACACACACACACACACACACATATTGTACGTATTTCCAAAGTTGTGAAAACGCTCTTTTCACCAGTGGCAAAGAAGAGGTACATGTGATGACAGGACATGTCATGTGCTGTGACAGTGCTGTCGTGGAAGGTGTCTGTGGAGACAGAGTGTCACCCCCACAGCAAGTGAAGACATAAAACAGTGAGAACAATCATCATCAGCATGTTTAACTGTTCCTTCCTTCTCACTATTCTGTCACCAGTGCTGGCACTGTTTCAGAGAGATGGTAAAAGCTCTTTTGTTTAAATGATTGTTCTTAACGCTTGTAAATTGAACATAACAGAGGTGTCATAGTCTTTACCACAGCGACCAAGTTTGCACTTTACATACGTGACAACAGAGACACACTCCTGTTTTATTGAGCTGCACGTTCATGACGGTGTCGAGGATCTTGTTCTCTTTGAAACAGGGTGGCTCCTTTCCTGGTCCCTTTTTAAGAAAGAGCATTTTCAGGTGGGACAAAACATGCCAAATATGACCTGACACTCCGGTCAACTGACACCAAAAGCTGATTAAAATATTAGTTTCAGCTTTAATTAACATTAAACTAAGCTACTCACAGCAATGTAAAGCAATACAGTGAGTTTCTGTCATCACAGGCCTGATCCTTAAATAATCAACTCAAGCACATTTCAATATTACAGCTATTATTCAGACATATTAGATATATATCAGACTGATGTGTAATTGGTTAGTCAAGTGTAGCTAATGTTAGCAGTGCAAGTACTAGCCTCCGGTCGTCCTCAACGTTTACATGTGTTATGGACAGATCTTTACGGTTTCATTTCTTTATTTCTGTCGTTTATAAAAGAGCTGGCTGTGGACAGGAGGTGTTGCATCAAGTTTTGTTGCTGTGGGTGGAAACTACAAATCCCAGTGCTGACAGATTCTGGGAAAGAAGACAACGTCATTTCCTTCCCATTTCCTGTGGATCAGAGGCTGCCGATTGGGCATTGGACACACCTGTGCAGGACACGAAGACAAAGTCTACAACCAGCGCGACACGCTCTCCACAAAAATCTGAAATCATACAAAGGGAAAAGGGAACGGGCTGGCAGCTCAGGACAGCTGACGACACGGTCCATCAGACCGCGGTGACAGGACGCCTTCAATCAAGTAAGCACTGTCTAGCTTCCACTCGCCTCTTGTTTATTGACCAGCTCCTGGTTCATCTCCTTTGTTTTCATGCTTTGCTTTGGTTGCGGCGTAACACATGCCTGTGCTGGATACGCTTATGCATCGCTCCGGTCGATATGCCAGTTTACCATAACACACACCTCAATTTTATAGATCAAAATTCTGCCAGTCAAAATGCTATCCATTCATAGTGCTTGTTTACATCCAGGGAGTAGAGCCAGAGGAGAAAGCCCATTACTGCCAATCTCCACATGGTCCATGTGCGCTGCGTTTCCGTCAGCACCACGGTTTTGTTTCCGTCGGATGGCGCACACCCTGCCCCACTGGGTCCGTATCTGGAGAGTGAGCGCATTGAAGCGCAGCCATGAGCAGCTGTACACATATCACAGAAGACTTTCAAGATCACACGGGAATAAAGAAAAAAACATGCAAACAACATGTCGCTTTGTCTGTCTGAGGTAGAAAATATAGACTCGCAGCAAATCTGAAACAGAGCAGAGCGTAGTGGCGCTGCTGGCACACACCAGAGACGGACTGCGGAGCTTTCTGTGGAAACAGGAGCACTGACGAGAGTGGCAGTGAACGACGCTGTGCTGTTGTGTGCGGCGCTGCGCACGGACTATAAGGAAATTGGCAGCTAGCCAGGGCTACAGCCAGTCTCTAAATATTAATACATTTGTTTAATCAACTAGTAATTATTGTACTTACTACTGAGGGTGACCTTTAACCATTTAGTCAGCTAGTCATTCACATCCATAAAACGGAGACAATTTGGAATAAAACTTCTGAAGTTGTTTTAATGCCCAGATTTCGGTAATTCGCTGTGCAATATGAACCATTTAACGTCCTAATAAGCACATAAATCACTTATCTGTTTGTGTCACGCAGAGTTGAAAATGTGCAAACTATAGCCCATTGTCGGAGTCTCTTTTACGGCCCTAATTACATCAAGCTATCACACGTGCATTGTTGGCAGAGCCACAGCAGAGGAGGCATTTGGGAGTGAGGAGGGTTGAAATGCAAAAGGATTACGTCAAACTGTTGCAAATCTTTTTCAAGGATTAGAGAGGCTTAAAGTCAGGAGAAAACCCAAGGGTATCTTCACTGGGTCTGTGTGTGTGATGTCGGCTTTCTTCATACACACAACACGGGTACACGCATACACACACATCCACACAAACAATTAAATACATACATACACACGTACAAAAATACGTTCATTAATACAATAAATGGGACAATAAAGTGTATCGTATTGTATCGTAATACATACATACGTACATACAGGAACATATTTTGAATGCAAACCAATCAGAATCCTCCCCCATATACACACAAATACATATGTGAATCAAGTCCAACTGGTTGGGCTAAAATGTGTGTGTGTGTGTGTGTGTGTGTGTGTGTGTGTAGTAAGTGTCAGTGCCCACATGTTATTGAGGTGTGAATAGGCTGCAGTAACCCAACGCTGTCTCCAACAGGCTTAATCTGCGAGATGACCCTGGAGGTCAAACCCATTCTCTCGGACGTGTCCTTTATTGTAGCAGGCAGTTTAGAGGCTCATCCACAGTCAAGCCCAGTTAAAGCGTGAAGAATCTGGGAGCTATCAGACAGTGTGGCCTTCACATCACGTCTGTGTCTGTCTCAGTGTGCCTGACAGGGGAAGGCACAGAGGTTCAGACGGAGAGAGAGAGAGAGAGAGAGAGAAAGAAAGCTGCTCTGACAGCTGTCAGACATGTAGTGTAAATGACAGGCAAGAGGACAGACAGGTAGATGGAAACACAGACAGAGAGACAGGCTGTTGGACTGATTAATGAACAGCCACACGGGCAAAGTTGGAAAGATATAGACAGCCAAGCAACACATTTGACACACACAGGCACACACACACACACACACACACTGGGGCACAGGTGCATCAGTTGTAGCTGCAGTCCCGTCCGTTGTGTTCTGCATGGAAACAAAAGAGATGACAGTGGAAATACAAGGGAAAAGGGAGCCATTACAATGAATGATAAGCTCTGAATATTGGCCCAGGCGGACAGTGAGTTTGTCCAGGTGCTACTCTTTGTATGTGTGTGTGTGTGTGTGTGTGTGTGTGTGTGTGCGCTTGAAATTTGTTTGCATTGGGACAAGATGACAAGTTATAGTCATGTGATAAATGTTTTGCGTCATATAGGCTGCAACCTCCAAACACTGTAAAAAAAATAACACTGAATTATAATCGTCAACCCTGGAAATGGATGCAGTCACATTTCATTCCCTCTCTTTTCAATCCACTTTTCTGTCACAGGGAAAAAAAAACAAAAAAAACAAGAAGTTTATTTTCTCTCAGTCCATTTTTGGCAAGTTTTTCTTTCTTCTCCTTGCAGAATAATGATGCCGCCTCATTTTGGCCTGCCGCTGCTGGTGAAACGCATCTGAGCCGTAGCATTAGTTTTCCCTAAGCCTTCCCTGATAGAGACAGATGGTGTCCATTTAAAAGGTCCCATGGAAGTGTGTTATTTTTGGTGCTTACAACCCACACAGATACTGAGAAAACGCTGGGAAACACACTCTCACACAGATGGAGCCCCGCCGTTGTATCTGCTTCTGCGTGCATGCAAACCCACATAAACATGTACGACACATGCAAATACAGACAGAACATGCTGCATATAAATGTGTCTGTGTGTGTGCACATCAAGATATGGGATAAGTGTAATGTCACACCTTGTATATATACGCTGCCTCCAGGTGCTGAGTGTAAATATCAGCATTTATGATAGTAACCACCCCTTTCCCACCGTCCTGCTTTCCAACATTTGAGCTATGAAAATAAAGGCAAACGAAATTCTGCTGATGCATTAAATGAGGATGGGAAAGGCACACAGTAGCACCTGGTGGCATAGCATCAATTGGTGGCTGTTAAATAGCTCCCTGTTTGTGCCAGCTGCTGCATTGTTGGACTGAGACAATATGAGAGTTCCAGTAGCAGGGCTAGCCACTGGTTCGTGTATGTGTGTGTGTGTGTGTGTGTGTGTGTGTGTGTGTGTGTGTGGCCTGACCTCAACCCCCCTCAGGGTATGCTGGTGTTTTCTAGAGCTCGTTTGACCGGTGTGGGAGACTTTTTCTGATTCAAGTCACAACAATTGTATTCAGATTTGAACACGTTATTCAAAACACCAGGGTTTACCTCAGGGTACACTGAATCAGGTGGACGCCCCCCCCCCCCCAGCTGTCCAAATGTCAGCGGACAGCAGCTGCACTAAACTGTCCTCTGCTGCCGGTTCATTATTGAGAGCTGCTCATTCACACACGTGGTCGATGTGTGCTTTTGTGGAGCTCCTCTGCAGGGGCTGTGGGAGGAAACGGTAAGTGCTGTTTGTCAATGCATGCTTTCACGCTCCATTGGTTTGTCATTTTTCAAAGTGTAGTATTTTCCCTTTAATGATGTGATCCACTCCAGAGCTTTCTCCACCCGGTTTGTCTCAGACTCATTCACCACATCGTGTTACTGATGACTGCGACGATGATGACGACGACGACGACGATGATGATGATGATGATGGCAAAAATGATGTACAGAGTTTTTCTCCTGCTTTTTAGAAGTTATATAATAATGTTTCCAATCAGGAAGGTCATGCAATTGTTGTTTTTGAATATATCTCATAAATGTTTATTGACAACGTACTTTATCTCATGAAGAATTGCATAACCAAAAAGTGAACCTCATCATAAATGTAGAATACAACTTCCCTTCAATAAACAATCCAAGGAACACTTTTGGGTTTGTGTGAATTCGAATGAATTTATTTTAGAGAGTCTTTATTTGAATTGCTTACACGTTGAGGCCTGCTCAGGTGTTGCTCAGGTGTTAGTCAGGCTCTTTTCAGCAGTGGATACCCACCTATGTTAATTTACAATGATCAGTTGAGTGGGAGGATCATTCTCCTTGAACGCGCAAGGCTGAACAATGAAGCAGATACTTCATCAAACCTGGAGAAAACAAGCCCAGCACAGTCACAGCAGATCACTGTTCATCATCATCGTGAGTCTGGTTCTTAAAGTTTCTGTCTTTTAAAAGGAAGTTTTCCCTGCTATTGGAACTTTGCTAAATGTTGCTGTGCTCACAGTGGATTAATGTTGGGTTTCTTTAAATAATATAACAAAGAGTTTGGTCTAGACTTTGTGTACCAAGAGGCAAGATGAGAGAGTAAGCCGTCTGTGTTAAGTCTATAGTCAGAGTTTTCCATGTCATGAAGCTGCGTCTCTTGCGACATGGCTAGCTCACCATGGTAACACAGGGTACCGTGGCTAAGCATTCTTCATCCCCAAAGTCCAGTTCGTTTGACTAGTGGAAGTGCACTTCCTTGGCCCTGACACGCTTGGAAGAGGTGCGCTTCGGCACGGTACAGTTCAAGCACATCCCTTTTTAAAAAAAAAAAAGTTTTGGTTTTTACTATAGTAAAAGCAAGACTGGACAAAGATTAAACGATTACATTATAGGTTGCTTAAACATCACCAGGAGCTCAGTGTACGGCACATTTTCTGTCTTCAGTATTGAGACACCTCTCTGTAGTGTCATTGGCATTGACGGAGAGCCCTTTATGTGTCTCCAAATGTATTTTTCTCAATGTGAAATCGCTGACCCCACCGTCCCTCTTCCAACTCCTCCTCCCCACCACCATCTCATTAGTGGTCCCCGCCAACCTTCCAACAACACAGACTCTTCCTCTGCCTGCTATTAATGAGGGAAGTGAGGATTCCTAATAAGCAGTTTTTCTTTTAATTAAAAAGTCTCCATAAATAATCACCTCATAATCCATCTGTCAGATTCCATCCAGCTTCCACTTAGTTAGACTCCAAGATAAGGGACCAGGGACAGAGAGTGTAGAGGAATAATCTATCTATCTATCTATCTATCTATCTTTTCCAACCTCCATCTTTCTCTCCACCTTTGTGATGTGTCTCTTCTGCTGCTCAGGAGAAAATGCTAATATTGTTAGCATGTGTTAATAATTGATGGCCATATAACACTCGGCTCTGCTTTGCTGATTCGACGGTATTAGTGAAGGCGGCCGGCCCCGCTAAATGATTTATCGTGGCCAATATTCTTCCTGGAGGGATTTTGAATTTCTAATAAGGAAATATTCCTCCTGCGCCAGTGTGTGTTTATCAAACAGTAAACTGATTTCTGATAGGCCCAGCAGGTCTCTTGGTTTCAAGTGCGGAGACAATATACGGTTACAATCACTGCTTACTCAATATTTCTGGGACTCAATTTCCTTTAAAACCAATTTTCTGTAATCCCTTTTGCGGTTTCATTTGCAAATGGAGACTATTTACCAGCTGCTGAGCTTTTGTTTTAAGAACAGAAATCATTGTTGTAAGCATTTTTAGTTGAACCAGCCTCTGTCCAGTAACCTAATACCATCCCTGAATCCCTGAATGAGCATTTTAAAGCCTTATTTTCATTGTTTATTATATCAGATATGCATTAAACCCCCTCCCAAGATGTTACTTATAACTTGCTAGTCCACAAGGCCCTGCTCTGGAAAAGTGTCTAATGTGAAGTTTGAATGCAGAGACAAGTACTTCTTTTGATCAAGCTGCAATACGTGTTTGTTCTATCAGGACAGGTTCTCCATTCTTCATTTCATCCCCCAAAAACATCATGTGCCCTCCATGTGTTAAGCACTGTCACATTGAAGGAAAGTATGTCTTTGACTGACGTGACTTTTCCAATGCCAGCTTTCTGCATCTTATTAAAGGGATACTTCACCCGTTGAAACATGAATCTGTATTGACATTGGGTCATATATGTAGTAGAATTGTGAAATAAATGTTGAAGTTGGTGCCTTCTTGGCCGAGAAAAGGCAGAAAGTGTCTTTTTGGCTCATGTGGATGAAAGACACCAAATCCCAGAATGCACAGCACCGCAGGCCACTCCCACTAAGGTTCCTCTAGTTCAGAATCAGAATCAGAAATACTTTATTAATCCCAGAGGGAAATTCGATCGTTACAGTTTCTCCAAAATATACAGTATAGCATTAGAAATATAGTAATAAAAACATTTACAGACATATTTATTCAACACATAAGGACATTTCCTCAACTGATTCAGAGATTTCTTCCAGAATTGATCTTGGAAATTCCTGTCAGAGAACAGACTCTATGTCTGTGTCCATAGGCAAACAGTGAGAGCACCGCAGAATAAACACAAGACCGGCCTGTGGGCAGCCGCCGTCTCGCCGCTATAAAATGACGATATTTGCGTCACTGGAAGCTCCTTCTCAGACTTCAGAAATACAGAACTTTCCAGTCTCAGGGGGAAATGAGGGCTGGATGCACGACCATTCAAAAATACTACCAGGTTTCTACTGATACAATGCTTAATGCAAATGGGTGAAGTATCCCTTTTAATAATCGTGTTTGCTCAGAGAGAAAAGGCATGCGTGATATTTAATGATCATTAAAAAGAAATGTTTGGTCAGCTACGGCTCCTAAACAAAACGTGTTTGCCGAAGGTGAAGTCCCACACTGCCTCTGACACTATGGGTCGGTCTCACCCTTTGGTGACATAGGCACATGACGAAAGCTAGTGACACCTTACTTTGTTGACACGAGGATTAACTTGTACCATAGCATGTGGCTGATTGTAAGCGGCTAACAACAATGGTTCGACATACTGTAGGAAAGTGACGGATGTTGAGATCAGGACCTTCAATTAATAGTTACATTTGTAGCATAAACACCATTACTCTTTACTCATTCAGCCAATGTGGACAAACTATCATCAAGTCAGGTCTACATTTCACTGGTAAAAAAAGTTATTTTTTCAATGTAGTACTTTGGTTGGTCAAGAGCCATTCTTTTTGAAGGCAGCCAGGTACTTTTTACTATATTCACCACTTAGTTTCAGGTGTTTTGAATGACGTTAGTAGGCTTTACAAAAAACAGGCAGTCTCTGTTTAATCACGGTATCAGATTGGACTCACCCCTGCAAATGTCCTACACCGCCCCTGCTGGCCTGGCTGACCTCTGAGAAAATGGATGACTTTTTTTTTCATTTGCAAGGCATTTTTCCTGAAGTGAATAAGTTGAGCTGTTGTAGGTTGGCTGGCCTTTCAGCCACTGTAGAGCTCTGACCATATTTGTTAAGAAATGAAAAGTTGAAACGTTCTGTTAAACGTGGCTCTGCACTCTGTAGCACACTACATCGATGGAAGACCAAGTGGTGGTAGAACGAGACAAGTCGGCTTACTTAAAGACTGTCACCACAGTCCATAGTTACCTTCTGATGGCAGACAGTCATTCAGGGACGTGTTGTCACTTACATTGTTTATTTTACCACAACTGCTACTGCTACTAAGTGCAGTGATGCTACTCCTGCTACACATAAATCAGAATCAGATTCAGGTTTACTAGGTTGACAATCACAAGGTATTCATGTTAGTGTTAGTGTGTGAAATGCGACTTTTTCCAACATTTCTAAGGTTATAATAATTAAACATCAAACTAGCAGCACTGTTAGTCTCTATTCACAACACTTATTGTAAGTCTCAATCATTTATAAGAGTCAAAGTAAAAAAAAAAAGACTTCTCATTTTCTTTGTGTTGTGACAAAACTAGCTCGTCCTGCTCTGCCAGAACTTCTGAGCTTGTTATAACAGAGCTCATCCCTTTCTCAAGCGTCACTGTATTCTGTGTTGATAGACACACAGCTGTGTAACAGTGGATGTAACCCAACACTAGTTACACTACGCTCATTTCCACATTCCCACCTCTCACATTGCACCACAGACAAATAAACGAGGTTTCACCCTTGGCCACACACACGCACACACATAGACATAGACACACACACACAAACACACACACACACGCACACACATAGACATAGACATACACACACAAACACACATACACGCACACACACACGCACACACGCACACACACACACATAGACATAGACATACACACACAAACACACATACACACACGCACACACGCACACACACACACACACACACATAGACATAGACACACACACACAAACACACATACACGCACACACGCACACACACGCACACACACACTGTGCATATCCGTATCCACAGCTTTCAACACTCAACACACTGATGCTTAAATTCAATAGTGCATAAGGTTTTCTCAGGATTCTGAAACAGGTTTACATATGCAGCTGTATGCACTGTTTTCTTTTAAAGAGGTCATATTACGCTCTTTTTGGGGTTCATATATTTAATCTATGTACCTACTAAAGTATGTTCACAGTAGGTAAAGTTCAGAGGGGTGTCTGTTTTCATGGCTGTTTTCACCGGCTCGCTTCTGACTCTCTCTCTAAGGCTCTGAAGTGCCCACGTTCAGAGTCCACACGTGTGCCAAGTCTGATCTGATTGGTCGGCCTGTCGGCTCTGCCGTAATTGGTCAGTCGCTCAGCACGGTTCTCGGAAATGTCACGCCCCCTTTTACCATATTGGGAATGCAGCCACTTTGGCTCCGAGGGGAGCATAAACATTAGCACCTTAGCACTACTGTGCTACCGCAGGCTACGGCATATCGTGGGCGTGCTACAGAAGTTAACGGGCCTGCAACATGAGCTGCAGGGCTTGCCACAACGAGCCAATGGGCTTAGATCAGTGATATCACACCGACATGGCGTCACACTGGCAATTTTTTTTTGAGGGGGGCTAGAACCGAGCGTTACATGCAGCTAATGCTACAGCTAACAGGAGGAGGTAGGACTTTAAATTTTTGCACATGTCCCTAAACATGCACAGGACACTTGGAAAACACACTAAAGAGCATATAAAACCAGAAAAAGCATAATATGACCCCTTTAAATAAAAATATATGCAGCTACACACACACACACACACACACACACACACAAACGCTCAAACATGCTCACACACACAAACGCTCAAACATGCTCACACACAGTGTATGACCAAGGTTACAGAGTCATGCAGGGCCCTCCCTCCACTCACACCTGTTCATATCATCCTGACCGCACCCCAACCTGCCCCACTCAGCACCAGTCTAAGTGCTGACTGACAGGAGCTCTGTCAGTGACCTCTAAAGGTCATCACACTGTACATGGACAACTTTTTACAGCAGCTCAGGGGGAACAATGTAACCGAACCTTTATTGGGGAAAAAATATAGTGTCACAATTATTTGAACAAGACGTATGCAAGGGACTCTAACGGGTATGCCAGACATCATACATGATTGGCTTTTGAGTTGTCAGAGGCGGGACTTCAAATCATCTATTTGGGCTATAGTATGTTACTACAGTTACTGTATAGTATGTTGCTGCTATTAGCTTTCTTTGCATTTCATTGTAGCACACTTCCTTATTTTCCTGTTTTTACGTACTTTCAATTGTGACTTTTGACATCCATCCTCTTGAGTCCTGAAATAATTAATTATTTATTTATACAGCAGCACGTTTCAGCAACAAAGCAATTCAAAGTGCTTCACACAAGAAATCAAAAACATCACAACAAAGGGCAGGAAAATCCACCATGAAAGGACTTGAACAATCATTTAAAAATATGTTACATATAAGGCAACTTAACTCCTCATAGCCATTCAGGGGTCACTCAGCTGCTCCAGCCGGTCACATCTGGTCTTCTCTCTGGCTTTGAAAAACTCAGGTACTAGTTATTTGCCACCAGCAGCAAATCAGCCTCTATACTTCATTCAAGGCTCAACCCAACACTTCTACTACCCCAAATGGTTCACTACTTCTTATATCAACCATTGTTTTTGTTTTGAACTTGGTGTGGGTGTACTGCTGTTTTCTTTTGTTATTTATAAATTTTTGGTATTCACTTTTTGTTTTTATTAACAGCACTTTGGTCATCTCATAATAGTTTGAAATTGCTATATTAATACATCAGTTAGTTATTATCAGACTATATTTGACTATAGTGCTTTTATAGTTTTCTGACCAAGCTTCCACACTACATTTCACATTAACCCATTCACACACACCTTCACACACTGATGGCAGAGGATGTAAAGAGCCCTTATCTCGTTCATTTGCGATAACATGTCACTGGCTATGACATTGGGAGGAACTTGGAGTTCAGTGTTTTGCCCTACGACACTTGGACATGTGGACTGCAGGAGCTTCGGCTGAACCTTCTGATTGCAAGACGACCATAGTGGGCATAATGTTTTTATATACATAATCAAATATATAATGTGCGTTTCTGGATGTGTGTAGTTGGGATTTCTATCGTTTTTTGACCTGATGATGGCATGAAGTCAGGGGAGATCCAGTGTCATTGGGACACATCTGTTATACACCATATATATGTGTACAAACATCATGGCTATTTTTACACAAGTCTTTCCCACTGAACTACCACGTGATCTGCTGCATTGCATTCTGTACTTTTTATTTACATTCACATCTAGTGCCTGCAGGTCCAGCTCAGCTTTTTGCATCTAGTTGAAGTACAGAAGAACTCCTTCATTCCCATCTGGCTTGTTGGCAATTGAAACAACCTCAATACGCCTTTTATATGACTACATGTGTCTCACTGGCTTGAGGACTTGTTGTTGGAACGAGGATTCATTACATCTAAAGCATTAAGGAGAAACCCATCCCATCATTAGACCTCTGATACCCATATTAGGCCTTATTCTAACAGTGCTTGAAGTGAAGAGGCCCCACTTAATCCTGTGGCGTTACAAATGGCATTATTGAAGTGTGTGCACAGTTGCATCAATATTCATCAGATGGATATACGTAGGTCTCAAAGTTGAATAATGAAATGTAACAATAGCTTTGCCAAAATATGCAAATTCCTTTTTTTTTCCCTATTCAGATTATGTTAATTCATTTCCAGTGACATAGTATCTGCAGTATGCATAATCTACTAAACTCTGTCCAACAATATGTCCTGTGGGTATCATATGGGAGGAGGCGTTATGAATGTGAACACAAATACAACGGCTGCTGTAAAAACAGAGTAGGGATTATGAGTGGAGGAAAATAAACCTCGCCTGGACATACAGAAATAAAAACAGGGTCCTTTTACAGCCCTGAGAAGATTTCTCACACAGGCTTTGTTTGAACAGTTTCTTTACACCAGATGAGACTATTTTTAAGGTCAATATTTAGGAAAATATTGAATATTTGGAGCATTTAATGAACCTCGACCTCTGCAGAAAAATCTAATTTCCTATCTGTAGTGTGAACTTAGCCAGGAAGAAAAAAAAGGATGAGGGGTTATCACTGCAGGGGCCATTTCAGTTCCCTACAGTAAAACTTAATCAAACAAATATATCTGCACTATAAACCAGTGGGATGTTTGCAAAAAGCCATTTCCCATCCAGATCACATCAATATAACATCCCGTGTGTTGTCTTTCCAGATCCGTCCGAAGGGAAGTGCACGGAGGAGTTCTTGTTCCGAGTTCGGGGGAGGAGAGGACCCTTGACATTTTACAACAGCATGGTGTGAAAAATCTGGCAGCGTTAAAATGTAAAACGACCCAGGAAAAAATATTTGACGGAATAAAGGCAAAAACAAGTATAAGCTGCGGTGGCATGAATGCAAGCTTTGAAAGTACACAGCACGGAAACAACAAGCCTCAAGCTGGCAGCACGAGCAGCGATCTCCATCTTAGCCCCATTTTCACATTTACACCTTGCTCTTTCATGCCGCCTACATAATGTGGAAAGATTGCACACAGGATTAGAGAATAAGAGAGTGGCGTGCTGAACAGGCCCATTGGACCCAGCGATTACCAGGTTCTGAACAGCAACCAGAGCGCCGGAGTCCCTCCTCTGATCTGAGCGCCGTACACGCGGGAACAGCCGCTCGCTAATAGAGACATTTACACCTTAGTAAAAGTTGGCAGGTGTTACCCCGCCGTTGTCGAGAGCAGACGCATGCCGGGCATCATTAGGCCCTGTGCCAAGCCTGTTTTGGCTGCCAGCCTCACTCGCTCATTCTGGTAGAGGCTGTGTGCATTATCTAGTGTGTGTGTGTGTGTGTGTGTGTGTGTGTGTGTGTGTGTGTGTGTGTGTGTGTTTTGCCGGAGCAGCGGAGGAAAGTGTCCTCTGTTGTAGTGGCATGCTAAGAAGGGCTCCTTACTGCGATGGAGAGCGCATTACTGCTCTCCATGCAACATGTATCTTTTTGGACTATTGGTCTGCAAGTGGAGCAGGAGCAGCAGGGGCTCAGAGGCAAACAGCATCTGCATGGAAACATGCAACCTTTGAAGAATGATCGCAACATTTTGAGGTGGAAATCGTTCCCTTGTATTAAATCAGTCATGAAGAACATTTTGAGGATGTTTGCACTGTGTACAACTAACGTTCATAAGCAAATACTACATTTTGATCAACATCAGCACGTAACATTTATTAATGCATTATTTGACTGTCAACTAACTTCTGATTTTTCCCTGCCTCTTAGGAATTTTTGTTATTATGCTTTTGCAAAGTGACTGAAGACAGTTAGGGAAACTACGGTCTATGCTACAATGTTAAAATTCTGAAAGTCATTATCTCTCACTTTACTGTCAGATGAATAAAAAATGTCTGTTTGTTTCATGCCTGTTTTTTACTAAATGAGATAACACAATGCTGATTGAGCTTCTGTCATCCTGATCACTTTTTTATTGTCAGTATTTGCTGGTGTGATGAACTGGGTATGGAGTGGAGTGCAGGAGAAAACACGAGCAGCATCTGAACTGTGATCGTCTGACGCAGAGAAAGTTGGTGAAAGCTGTGAACCATCGTCTCTGGTAAGTCTTTAGTAAACATTTACTGCGGTCGAACAAACACAGATAAAGAGATGATAACTTTTCCCGTTCAGTGGATAGGACTTTCTCTTACGCTGACTCAGTACATTGAGTAAAGATAGAAATTGTGAGTAATCTAAATATAGTTCCAAGATAATAAAATCCAGGAATCCATGCACTAAGTAGTGATTTTCACAACATGTGAGTTGAGAGAGACTTTGCATTTGGCTATGAAACATAGTTACTGTGTTAAATACATTGGATTGAATCGAAACTAATTTTCCATTTATGACATTATTCTGTAAATATTAACACAGAAACATAAAAGAATAATGAGCCTCGTATTCTAACTTAAATTATTTTGACGCTTTAATCAAATATAGAAACTAAATGTTGTGATTTCGTTTGCATCGTGGTGCATTTGACCAAACAACTCTTGAAGAATTACTGAATATTCAGCCAGTGTTTCTGTGCTTCTAGAGAGACAGAAAACTGAATCCCTTTCTTTTTTTATTTCTTTCATGGACAAGTAACCACATTTTCTTTTCTGCACACTTTAAAACAAGGTCTACTCTCCTCTGTGTTACATGAATTCATTAACCACGACTCTTGTCTTCAGCCTGAACGGGCCACAGTGCGGTGAGGAGATTGATTTGATCAGCTGATCACTACTCTGACACCCCCTGATACGCTCCGCCGCCACAGATCTCTGGGAGATATGTGCATTTCAACACCCACTCACACACTGCATATACTGTGAGTAATGAAGTGTTGGTGCTGCAGTCACCCTCCATCATTTACATTTAGAATAAATTACAGGAAGGTTTACATTGTGGCTGCTGTGAGATTCCAGAAAAGTCTCCATATGGGGCACCAGTGGAGCTTAGATAGTAGGTGCCCCATATACAGAGGCTACAGTCCTCTTCCTCCTCTCTCTCTTCTCTCAACATCTTCTGTCTCTCTTCGGCCGTCCTATCAATAAATCTTCATAACAATGATAAAAAGTGGTTCTGCTTCAGCCTCTCAGACGCGGAACTAAAACATGAAGGCAGGAGGGGAAGTGATGCGGCGGAGATACTGACATGTCTCCTGCTCTCAAGAAGAGGAATGTAAATAGACTGCAAACAGAAAATCCATTAATAATGATAATGGCAATAATAATTTAGAAGCAGGGGATACACACATTTAGCCAGGCAATCACAAATCCATCTGCGGAGGTGTTAATATTGAAGAGATGCTGATGGCACAAAAAAAAAAGAAGCACACCAGCATCTGAATTTGTAATGACAACCGGGAGGCCATAACAAACACTGCTTTTATGTAGAGAGTGTTACTTATTAAAATTGCATCTTAAATATTTATTACCTTATAGATGGCCCCTGTCACTGTTTCCTTATTTGTCTCCCTGAAGAGAGGGGAATCCAGATTATTACAACCCCCTTTTCTTCTTCTTCAAAAAAAGGCCTGATTATAATCAACTGTCACCGTAGACTGTGATAAATTATGCAGCCTTTTGTAAGGAAATGAAGCAAAAGGCGGTAGTTCATTTAAAAATTTAATCTTGGACCTCTTAGGTACATGTTAGAGTGCTGGAGAACACTGCATATTGATGAGGTCGTGTTATTAGCGGTGTGTGAAGCATTGTTTTACAGGTGAGATGTTGGTTAGCTGTATGGCCGCCTGCCTCTGTGGTTTTGTTTCTGTCAGCATTTTGCAACCAAAAAAAAGTTGTGTGAATTTGGAATAAAGAAGTCACTGCTGCAAAAAAATCATTTATCTCCGTGTTGCGCTTAAATCAACTCATAAACAAAATGAATACCTGCTTTCTGCTCATGTTACAAAGGGGATGAATCAGCACAGTAAACAGGTATTCAAAATGGAAGCACATTGATATATCATCATTACTTGTTTTAAATGAGATGAAGTATAGAAGAAAGCTTTGAGAAAGTGTAAAAATGTGTGTATTAATCTTCTTCTCTGCAGCTCATGTTCAGGCCTGAGACACTCCTGCTGATACAGTCGTCGTCGTCTGCACACGAGAAGGCTTCAGGACCACTAAGATCTACATGAGGTAAGCAAAGAGTCACAAAGATGGAAGACGTTTTAGACTGTAGGTGCAGATATTAAGGTATAAACATCATTAACGTCAAAACAAATTGAAATAAAATGTTAATGTAAAATCATTAAATAAAACATATGGATTCTTCTCACTGTTTTATTTTCACATATTTTCACACTTCAAAAAGACAATTGTGGGCCAACACGGTGAAACAGGGTGAGTGGAGGCAGAAGAATGTTGTAATACGATTGAGACAGAAAATAAATATACTGCATGGAATATGGAAATCAGTCAGACTGATACGTTTTCACAATCACCTTTTATTTTCAGGGAGCTTAAACACTGCCTTGGTTATTTCCCCTCACGTGTTTTTTCAACACACAATGTAAGATAAATTCAATTGACATGTCCAGAAGGCAGAAAATAAACATTATTACAGGAATGGCATTTACTTTTAAATGTTTAATCTGTTGTTGTTGTTTTTTTGTATTCTTTTGGCGGCATTTTAGCTTAAACATAGAACCAGGGGCATTACAAGAACATGTATGCTTCACAACCACTGGGAAATCAGAATGCCTTTTGAAAATGTCTTCAAAGCAACTGAATACAGCTTCATCTTTGAGCATCTCTAAGATTCTTATTGTCAATAATAACGTTGTATATATGATTATTTAAGTATCACAGAACTGTGTGCCATATGCAGTGAGAGAGTACAGACGCTCGCTGCAGACATGCATCTATACAATTGTTTTAACGCAGTTTTCCAGTTATCACATGTTTACAAGCGTTGTTATTCTGAATCAGTGGAGATCTTGAAAACATCCAAAATGTACTCTAACAGGAAAACAGAGTAAAAATGTATCTATGGATGTCCACTTAGGGCTTCTGTAAGAATGCATGGCTTCATGGCACCACAAAATGATGTGGGGAAATATGAAACAACAGATCAGCATAAAAACAGAGTTGTGGGGGTTATTATTTGGAGGTAAAAGAACAAAAAAAAAGCATTAACGCTTATTTCTGTTATTACATTAAACATGCAACAGACATTAGCACAACACTTGAATGACTTCACAGGTTCAACCAGTATCCAGAGTTTCTGCAGTGGAGACTCAGGTTTATGATTAAAGGAGGCGGCTGATGTTCTGCAGAAAAGCTTCAGCAGCAGTCTTACCTTCAAAAAAAAAAAACTGAAATCCAAGAAGCAGCAGAGCTCCTTTTTTCACAGGTAGGATTTTTTTTTTTTACGAGACTAGCTTTCAGACCTCTGCCTTTCTTTTGTTCCACTCCCGTGTTTTGATCAGGCTATAATATCATATGTGACAGGGATGACTGCCCCTGTCTCCTGTCTCTCTCCTCCTTTTCTCTTCCTCCCTCTGTCTCTCTCTCTCTCTCTCTCTCTCTCTCTCTCTGCCTCTGTCCTGTCTAAATAAAGGAACACAGAGGAAGAGGTTTTAATGAGATCAACACCGAGCGCCAGTTACATTGATAAGTAAATACTACAGCTTTAAATGCTTCTCGCACTCAATTGGCTCCCTGCTATTGTTGCCGAGCATATGCCTCAGTGAACACTAAATTTTCACTGTCACACTTCAATAACCCTAATTGTCCAAAATAAATGAGCTAATTTCTGAAGTTCCATTTTCATATGCAGGAGATAAGGCAACTTTCCTGATTGATTGGATTCCTTTGTGAGCGTGTGGGTGTGAGTGCGCAGTGTTTCTTGGCCTATGTGTGGGTTTGTCTAAGTGTGTGTGTGTGTGTGTGTGTGTGTGTGTGTGTGTGTGTGTGCGTGTGAAAGTACAGCACTCATAATTTGAGTGAAGGCTTCTGTTTATTATGCCACTGCAAGCATTTCTCTGACCCCTGCTGATATTCATCCGGCTTCCTCTCCCCACAGCAAGAAAGAGAGGAGAAAAAGGAGAATGGATGGAGAAGGGGAAACGGGGAGAGACAGAGTTTGTCGGTTGTGTTTATGTGTGATTGTGTGTTTGTGTGTCTATTTGTGTGTAAGGGGTCCCTATGGATTTGGAGCTGGATCGAGCTGATCATTTGCATTTTTTCATTTGAGCTGTTATTTGCAGCATTGCGTGCAGCACAAACCCCCACGGGCCCGCCGAGTAATTCAGTAAAAAGGCAGGTAAGACATAAATTAATCATAAGGCGTCTGAGAGTTATTGCACTCGACTCACACACACTCACACCGACACAGGCATGCACATACACCGGTTTAGACAGACATATATATACATATGCATACATAAGAAAACACACAGGCAGCCTCAAATACAAACAAGAACAGTGAACACACACACACATGCACATACAGTAGACACCCACACGCACATCTCTGAGACTCAGATTGAATCTGAAAGGAGACCAAGGTCGAGTGAGAAACTTTTCAACTCCATCAAGCAGAATTACAGAGCTGGATGGAGAGGAGTAACTTTTAATGGACCCGTGTTTTAATACAAAAACTTTTTCAAACTCAGACATGACTTGCATATCAATGCGATTATTCACTTTTCATTCATGCATATTGGCTTCATAGTAGAGGGGGAAACAGTGAGCCTTTTCTTCTGTGCCTTTCAATCCAGGGGAAGGCAAGGATTTAAGAATTCAGTTTTTTAGAAAGACTGCATTAGAATGTGTTGATTTGTTAACTTGTAATGGGCAGATTAACAGTATGGAGAAGATCCTTTTGTAAACATTAGATCAAAAGATTCTTGTTAAACATTAAACAATTGTGAGAAATGTCAAGGAAACAAAAGTGCAAAATCAAGTGAGGTTAATGATCATTGCAGTAAGATGGTTTATTGGGGCGTAGCAGATTTTTAAATGATCTTAATGATTTGGGGTTGATGAAAGTCCTATTCACATTACAATATTTTTTTTTTATTAAAGGAGATCTATTATGCTGATCCATATTTCAATACATGTTACGATGTTGGATGTCCATACTGAACCAAAACTTTTTTTAAACACAAGATACGCAGTTGTTGGCGTAATCCCCAGACGTGTTTTCATCCTGCTGCTCTGAGTCAGGTTCTGCCGACGTCTTAGAGCAAAGCATGGAGCAAAGTTGTTGGACACGCCCACCCACAAGCTCACTCAAATGTCCCTGCAACTGCAAACAGAGGGGGCACGTGAGGAGGGGGGGCCTTAAAGAGACAGCAGCTGAAACGAACCGTTTCAGCCTCAAGGCGCTAATCAAAACTCTCAGTGCAACCCAGATTTGGGTTTATCGGTTATTTGTTAATGCTTCAATTGTACAATTTAGCAAAATCCAATTCACTGCCATTTTCTGTTACTTCTTCTTCTTCTCTAAGTTATGTGTCAGTCAGTGGCACACATTAGATATTACACTCCAGTCCTCTCCCTTTTACTTCGTACACTTACGTCACCTGGGCTCCACATATGTCACCTGTAGGTTCTCCTTCTCATCATTTTCCATTTTCATCTCCTTCAATACCAAAAGGTGAGGCAAAAAGTTCAGTCAATTCTCGACTTGAACAGGCCGTGTAGGCCTATGACAAAGCTAGCATGCTAATGCTTATCGATCACGATCTTAACTTTATGTTGGTTGGTTACCTGGAAAAAGTGTTAAAAAAGGTAATAATAATTATTAGGCTTGCATCATTTTTGGGTTTTTTTTGTGATCATTTTGCACATACATAAAAGTGACGAGACTTTCATTTGTCAGAAGATTTCTATATATTTTACATTTTTGAGGTTTTGCCTTTATGGGTGCAGAAGGGAAAAAGATCAGAAACAGACAAACTGATGGACATGAGGTAAAACGTGAAGCAAACTCAGAAACAAACAACACTTTTCAAAACACGCTGCAAATGAAAGAAACATACATCCCATGTGGGATAGGCCCAATGTTTGCTATCATACACAAATGAAAATAAACAACATATTTTCTATTTTCCTTTTTCTGCAAAACTGAAACTTAGCGAGACTGACCGTGAAATAAATGTATGTTTTCAGGGGTTTTATTTTCTTTTATACAAAACTACAGAACAGATTATATGGCACAACAGCAGGCCATCTCAAAGATGCTCTAACATATTTTCATTGTTCATTAAGCTTCTGTTTATTTCACCTCACAACACATCCTTTCATCATTTCATTTTACTGCTCTCCTCATACACCGTACTAAAAATGTTTCCAGCAGACCTTCTGCTGCTGTGTCTGAATGTAAAGAAGAGTTCTGAGCTCTCATCTCACCTCTAACACTCGTTTTATTCAGCGACATGCTGCACATGACCCCTTGTGACCCATATGCAGCAGATTTAAATCATCTCCTCTATATTTTCTTTCTTTTTATGCTGAAGCAACTATTCAGCAAGAATTCAGCCAGGAGCTGAGCTCTATTTTTTCAAATCTCCAAACATTTACAACACAAATGCAGCTAGTGAAAAGGATATTTTTTACTGCGTTAAATCCCCTGAAGTCCTCTGCACTCTCCTACCACACTTATCAGTGCCTTTGTTCCTGAATTCAGCAGTCTGAGGAAGATTGGCCCATCAATACACTATCAGAGGAGGTAAGCGAGATAAGAATTCTGCTGCTATCTGTCTGCTGTGAATAAGCTGTCTAGGGGTCTCCACAGACGGGGTCAAAACACATACACTTACACAGTGTGCCTGCTCACACATACACACACCGACCGAAGAAGCTGTCTAGATTCTCTGTACAGCAGCAAATGAAAATACACACAGTGTTATCAGTAAGAGAGGAGGGATTCAGTGTAGCAAGGGAAGATATTACTACATCTAGTGTGTCTCATCTCAAACATTATGTTACCTTGATAGTTCAACTTCAGGTGAAAAGAAAAGTTGTCTTCAAGGAAGCGAGCACACAGGATGAATCGAGACACCACCCAGCTAGTGCAGCAAACTACCTCGTTAAATAAAAATAATTCAGGTGATAAAACCAACTCATCTGATAAGTGAAAGTCAGGTCAATTACATTAAGTCCTAATGAAACATGTGATGTTTGATCCCATATAGTGATGTGTCCTCTGAGCACTGGGGAGAGACTTGGATATCCATTACAATAGCAGGATCAAATAATGCTGAAATACACTTTCACGCTTGCTTACATTGAAACAAAAACACAGCAGCAACCACTGAAGTGTTGCAAAACCCGAGGATGACGTTTAGAAAATGTAAAAGATGACCAGAAGTGCTGGTCAACGAGCAATTTGATTCCTCTGCTCCTTGCAATCGCACATAGAGCTCATCCCTTTATCATCTGTGTCTCGGTCTGCCTGTCTTCTTGTGTGTCTGTGTGTGGCTTTCTCTTAAGACACTATAAAATATGTTAAATTGAATAACAGCATCACACTCAATATGTTTTTTTTTTTTTAAATTGTGAGTTCATTGCAAGATTTTGAGCTGTCATCATCTGCAGAGAGTGGCTGGGTGAAACTGGTCGCTCAGTAGATGGGCAGGAAAATAAACAGTGAGCAAGCGGAGGATGGTAACCCACTACAGGCCAGATTTCACTTCACACATGTTTGCAACGTTCCTTCTGGCACCGCCCCCATCCAGAGCTGATCGCACCTCCTCTAATAAATTCTCCTTTTCCACTACAGATGCACGACTCAGATGTCCTGGAATTGTCTGTTAACAAACAACACTGAGAGTAAAGCGACACAACATGTTTCCCTTGAGCAAAGCACCAAACCCTTATCTGCCTTCTTGTGCAGCCCCCTCACTCTGACTTCTCTCCACGTCTATGGGATCATGTTTGTACATTTGTGTTTATTTCTGCCTATATGTGTGTAGAATATTTCAACAACAGAGAGAGAATAAGAATTCCCCCCCTGGGAATTACTAAAGTATATCTTCTTATTATCATTATTAACGCAGGCGGACCCTTTTGTGCACAAAGCATGCTCTGATACAGCACAGAGCAGGCTGGCACCACTACTTCTTCATAGCTTTTCTCACTTATGTCTTAATCCTGCATTTATTAAAAAAAGATATCGATTAAACTGTTAAGTAAATAAAGCTTGTTTTGGAAGCTTGTGGTGGTAGAGTCGGTCGTCTCTCAACCGGAGGGGCGTTCGATCCCCGACTCCTGCAGCCACATGTCGGATGTTTCCTTGGGCAGGACACTGAACCCCAAGTTGCTCTTGCTGCTTTGTCTGCAGCGTATGAATGTGATTGGTTAATACTGATGGACACTTTACTCAGCAGCCCCTGCCGTCAGTGTGTGAATGTGTAGGTGTGACCTGCGGTGTAAAAGCACTTTGACTAATCAGAAGAATAGAAAAGCACTATACAAGCTCAAGTCCATAATTAAAAAGACTCCTCGAGACAACAAGTGACCAGGACAGTGTGTCTGTACCGTCTCTCCACCCTGCTTAGCTAAAAACATACGCCAAGGCTATTTGTGATTGAGCATGCATGTCCAGCTGAACAGAAAAGATCGACCTGGCCAGGAGGTTTGACACGAGGATGAAACACTTTGCACAGACTCCCATGAGGATTACTTTTTAGACTTCATCAACCTTGGAAAGGCAGAGTTACCCATAAGTTTGTACGTTGTGATCTTGTTATTGTGAATCAAGCTGCTTCTGGCCGCGCCACGCTTCAGAGACGCTTCCACTATGGGTATGGCATGCAAGGTAGGACCGAGCAACATGCGGCACACTGGCATACTGTAAGCTCATAGGTTTTTCACTCTGAACGTTAACTTGCAGAATTGATAGGGACAGAGGAGAGATGTTCATCTTTTTAAAGTTCATTTTGTCGGACGAGTAATAAGTTAATTTTTGCAGGCGTAGTTTGAGTTATTAAAATGTTCAATCTTTTTTGGGAAATGAAGACTTTTTTTGTCATTGTTATGTAAAACTTGATACTGGTATCATTCCAGTTTATACCAGTTTATAATATACCAGTGGTAAGTGAGTATCTTTTTCATTTTTTTGCAGGGGCCTCAGAGGCTCAAATAGTGCCGCTTTGCTATGTGGAGATATGGAGGTAATTTTATGTTGAAACAGATTTATAGCACATTTTAAAAAAAGAGACAAAAAAAGGAAAACAAAAGTGATGAGGTCAGATTCTAGTCACCATCAAGGTCACATAGTCCAGGTATGTTCTTTACATGCTGAAATTACTATTTGAGCTTCCAGGCAAATTCCTGATTTAAAGGTCATGGTCATGAATTATTCTGGACGATTGCCCAGATGTTGAGAACATCTTTTATTTAGCAGAAATTTTTTAAGCTTAGTCATCAACGTGTCCCATCTGTGCTGTGTTTAAACAAAGCATCCTGGGACTTTGAAGGTTAAGAGAGGTTGCGCACAATGAGCACTTTCCTTTTAGAACCATGGATCAGAAAGGAAGGGACGGAGCAGGAGTGAAACTAAGGCGGGTGGAGACTGATTAAAGACAGTCAGGCGGAGTGTCAAATGTTTGAGAGAGAGACATAGAAGGGAAGAGGGAGAGAGAGAGAACTGAGGAGGCTTATCTTTGGCTGTGACCTGAAACAGCTGTTTCTCTGCGGTGCGTTGAAGATGGATCCTCGCTCATTTCCTCTCCATTCTGCCACTCTATTTGTGATGCCAGTTTAATGTCTGCAGAGGGAAAGGGACCTACTTCTTTGCCATAGAAAGAAAGACAATCAATCCCAGAAAGTGATCCATCACTGCGGGGAAGAATTCAGTTATGTAAGTGACTCCCTGTGATTTTATTTTGCAAACACCTTGAAATAAACCTTGCAGTTTCAGAGGGCTGTTAGGATGCTTACAGTTCGGATGCTGTTCTGACGCTGCAGATCTGACATTGAGCCTAAAGTCTTTCCTGAGCCGCTGTATGAGAGTTGATGTGGAGGGTTTGGTCCGTCATCAGCTGAAGACTCCCCCCTGTTCACCACAGCTGTCACCCAGAAAACACATGAAATAGTGGAGTGGAGTGGAGGAGAGGAGAGGAGAGGAGAGGAGAGGAGAGGAGAGGAGAGGAGAGGAGGGAGAGGAGAGGAGAGGAGTGGAGAAGAGGGAGAGGAGAGGAAGAGGAGAAGAGAGGAGGAGAGGAGAGGAGAGGAGAAGAGGGAGAGGAGGAGAGGAGAGGAGAAGAGGGAGAGGAGGAGAGGAGGGGAGAGGAGAGGAGATGAGATGAGAGGAGAGGAGAGGAGAGGAGAAGAGAGAGAGGAGAGGAGAAGAGGGAGAGGAGAGGAGAGGAGGAGAGGAGAGGAGAGGAGAGGGAGAGGGAGAGGAGAGGAGAGGAGAGGAGATGAGAGGAGAAGAGAGGAGAGGAGAGAAGAGGGAGAGGAGAGGAAGAGGAGAAGAGAGGAGGAGAGGAGAGGAGAGGAGAGGAGGGGAGGAGAGGAGAGGAGAGGAGATGAGAGGAGAGGAGAGGAGATGAGAGGAGAAGAGGGAGAGGAGAGGAGAAGAGGGAGAGGAGAGGAGAGGAGAGGAGAGGAGAGGAGAGGAGAGGAGAGGGAGAGGAGAGGAGAGGAGAGGAGAGGAGAGGAGAGGAGAGGAGTGGAGAGGAGAGGAGAGGAGAGGAGAGGAGTGGAGAGGAGAGGAGTGGAGAGGAGAGGAGAGGACAGGAGAGGAGAGGAGAGGAGAGGAGTGGAGAGGAGTGGAGAGGAGTGGAGAGGAGAGGAGTGGAGAGGAGAGGAGAGGAGAGGAGAGGAGAGGGAGAGGAGAGGAGAGGAGAGGAGAGGAGTGGAGAGGAGAGGAGTGGAGAGGAGAGGAGGGGAGTGGAGAGGAGAGGAGAGGACAGGAGAGGAGAAGAGGGAGAGGAGGAGAGGAGGGGAGAGGAGAGGAGAGGAGAGGGACATTCCTTATTTCTCTGTCTCAAACACAACACACACACATACACAGACACACACACACACACACACACACACACACACACACACACACACACACAGAAAAACGATTTCAATGAGCGCAGAGTGGATGGTGGTAACCGAGGAGAGGGGTTGGGGTGTGATTGGAAATCGGCCAGATAGAAGAAAGAGAATAAGAAGAGAGCAGAGAAATACACAAATAAAGACACATGCTTTGAGTTTTATTAAATATGCTCAGCTCCAGAAAGAATTAAGAGCCCACTCCAAAATGTCCTTCAATTAGCATTTGTACATGAATAGAAGCCATTCTACTCCAGTGTCTGTTGAATTGCAACACAGATAGAGCTTTTATACTAAATGAGATACTAATTTGATCTTGTATACAATTACACCCATGTGGAGGAGGATCTTATTGTTAACTTTGTCAAAGGCAGCAGACAGTTCTAGCAGCAATAGAACTGAGGACTGACCCACAGCTCAAGCCAAGCTTAACAATTCTGTTACTGACGGTACCTGAACCTGAGAACGGCAACATCCTCATTGTTAGTTAATTTTTAATAAATAAAAAACATAAACTTTTGGTCAAATTCTGGCAGCTGCAGACTGTAAAGTTGAAACCCATAGTAACTCCCAGAGAGACTCTGTGCTTTTATATCATCGTAGTGCTAGGGGGGGGGGGGAGATGCTAAAGGACCCAACTGCTTCATCAGAACCCCCATGTTATTTACATGTTAAGAGCAACTTTTCCCCAACATGTGAAGTGTGTTAAGAGACCAATTTATAAATTGTTCTATACACATATTTTAATTCTAGCTGTAATAATTGATCAATGATTCCTTTTTACCTTTTACCACTTGTTCATAGGAGCTTTGTGTGCAAACCAAAAACATGCTATGCTTCATTTCTGCTTCCAATGTCCTGTCTTCTTGCAGAATAAAATTGATGATATCGATAACAACCTCATTTAAGGTTTTCAAAAAATTGAAGAACAGGAAGGAGACAGTTAGCTACAATTAGCCTAGTCCACTGTAGTTGTTGAAAAATGTATTTTGATTGAAAATAAAAGAGCAATGTTAATGTTCGTTTTTACCTCAGAACAGAAATGTGACATTTCTTTCACTAATATTTATAATTTTAAGTATGTCAGGTTACATAAGTGTCTACAGTAGACATCATTCAATGCTTCAATGCAAGTTTTAATCTTAGTTTATTTATTAAAGTATACATGACAATGATTTTTCCCTTAAACAAACACATGTTCAGTTTGTCACTTGTCCACTCAAGAGGAGGAAATCAGTTTTCCTTTCTAATACAGAAAAGAAAACAAGCTTCATTAGATGAAAATAAAAATCAATACTATTAGAAATAGGTATGTTAGCAATTATATTGCTTCTTAGTTGTAACTTGATGTCGCAAAAAAAACAACTTTCCACCACACGGGTCTTCAGGATCTTGAAGGAGATTCCTGAGCTGCATGATGATTCTGCCCTTCCCTCAGGCGTCTTGATTTTGAAGATATTTCTTTCTGCTGCACCTACAATGGCCAAACATTTGGGGACAGTGAGATGACTTACTGACCTCCAAGTGGCTCATTTTAAACGTTTCCATCAAACCCCGTGCAACTAGAAGAAAACCTTTTTTTTAAGAGCTGCTCGCTGTAGTGTCCAATCTGAGTGAGAGGCTGAGATGTACACAGTCAGTGGATCTTTCTAAAATTCCGATAGATCCATGCAAAACGTTTTCCTCTTTAAGCTGATGAGCTCTTTAGCTTATAGTGTTCATAGAACATAAAGGTCACTGACATTAGGGTGTATAGCTGTACTTTCACGTTACGCTCACTCAGAAACTGAATTTCCTCAGAAAGTTAAACATATTATCAAAAGCGAGCGTATAACCTTCACTATGAAATTTAGGTTAGAAGTTGGGAAATTAAAAAGAAAAGAAAGATGTTTGCAAGAGAGGCAGAGTGGGGAGAATAAAGCCAGGATGAATATGTGAGAGAAGAGGAGGTTTGGAGGAGAACATGGAAAAGGAGAATTAAAGGACAGGACGATGGAGAGGAGAGACGGAGCGGAGCGGCATATGACTGGTCGTCTTTGGAGGTTGATGACCATCCCCTGTCAGTCAAGCTCACACAGAGAGAGCAGGGCCCTGCCATCTGCTCCAAAGTTAATGGGAAGGAGACAAGGTGGGGAGGTGAGATGTGTCGACACAACCCAGAGAGGCTGCAGGCAGAGGGGACGGTGAGAGGATGGAGGTCCAAGTGGGAGAGACAGGAAAACATAGGTGGATGGAAAAAAAGAAAGGTGGAGACCAAGGACATGGAAAGATCATTTAATGAGATGGAGGGATGAAGAGAAGGCTGATGGAGGAGAAGAGTTGATGACGGGTTAAATGAAGGTGGAAGCCAAAAGAGACTTTATGTTTAAACAGTTTTCCATCTAAAGAAAGTGCTGTTGGTCTTATTATGGCTTTTAATGTGCTTTAATAACATATTCTATATTATATACCGTTTCTGCTCCAGAATACAAAATCTAACGGTTGAAAAATAAAGCGGTCAGTTCCTCGGTTGGCACATAAAGTGAGTACACTTTACTGCTAACCATTAGTTATTATTCATTAGTTATTATTAGTTAACCATTAGTTATCATTAGCAGATCGTGAGTAACTCTTCAAATTTGATAGAGTAGCTTATGATTACTTAAAGGCTTTATATGCCTATATTTTGATCCAGCAGATGTCGCCCTTGAGCACCAGCATGAAACCAAAACAACTCCCGCTGCATTGTTGTGTTAGCATGCTAATGCTAGCGATCTTTATTATGCTCGTATCGTCACACTGCATGTAAATTTACCTGAAATGAGCGTGATCTAGAAACACAGTTAAGCAGTGAGTACAGTATGTTATTCTTCTTTTCTCTAGTCCCTCAATTAAACAACTTTTATACGTGAGGGGAGGAGTCAGCCGGCCGTCCGGGCGATGTAAACAAACTGAAGATAGGACTCTGAAAACTCGAAAACATCACAGACACTGGGACTCGGGTGTTACACCCATTGTAGACAGTCATTACTCACAGAGTTATTTTCAGAGGATAGACTTGATTTCTATTACATTTAAGTGTGAAAAATCACATATAAAGCTTTTAATAGAGAGTTATAAGTTACAAAACGTTTTGCATATTTACATTAAGTTTCCTTCAAAACATATCTTGTATTTTAAATACCCTGTGTTTTTGTAAACACAGGGTTCAAAAGTACCAAAAATATGTACAAAGATATACTTATTTACCATGTTCAGGGTGGCCTTTTAGAAACCATAACGTGTTAAGGGCGAGGACTAACTCTGACTCCTGATCTTCACTGTTATGTTGAGTGTTCACACACTGGCCCTGCATTCCTCAGATTCCTGGGATTTTCAGTGTCTTGTAGTGAATGTGAGCTTAATGCCTAATCAATTGCCTTTTTTCTATCCTGTGGGAGCTTCTTAAAGGACCACGTAGTGACACCCCGCTGAGGTCACAGACCTTTGACAGTTCAATTACGCCCCTCTATTAACAATGGGATAGATAGTGACACACGGTGGAATCAGAATAACTAAATCAGGCAGGAGTTCCTAAACATCTGCTCTGTGTAATTTATTAAAGAACGCACATGAGGTTGAGCTCACTGACAAACATTCCCAAGGATGCTCGAGCAGGAGAGAGTCACAAGGTCACAGCAGGTGTGGACATTGACGCTTTGACAGCTTGTTATGGCCTGGTGTGAGAGTGTGTGTGTGTGTGTGTGTGTGTTTGCATTTTTAATTTTAAACCATAAATACACAAAATGAGAACAGGGTCAAGACAGCGGTATCAGAATATCACACATGACCACGTTTGTACGGTTGCTTGGCTGCGCCTGATGTCCACCTGTTCAGGAAAGTAGGTCAAAGTCACAACCAGGCAAAGTTAGCAAAGCCCAGGTTAGAATTCAGGTCTGGCTACAAGGCTTTCCTCTCAGCTATCACACGCACTCCACCCCCTGCTGTTAGACATGAGGAATACTGGGAGAGTTTTCCTTATGAGGTCCCCCCCCCCCCCCCCCCCCCCCCCCCACTTCCCCAGACTCACCTCCTGACTGGACAACAGATGGACTGTAGAGGAGCACAGACAACAACAGCTCCTCGTACTGTTTGTGTGCGTGTCTGGCGGGTCGGCGGGTCGGCTGTGTGTTGTTAGGTCAACATGGCTGCAGATGCAGGTGTGATCCTTCACGTCTGTTGTTGACACCATTATCAGTCACTTTCCAAACACGGACAGTCCAGTGTGCCTTTGTTAGTGGACGCCTCATTCAGGGTCGTCCTAGCTGAACACCAAACATGAAACTCTTTCATAAAGCCTGTTTTCTCTTTTAAAGATATTTAGATCAGATACACTTCTTGTAGTTGAGATTTTTTTCTAATATTTTGTCATTTTAATGCATTTCTTGATATAAAAATGAACTCAATATACCAAACTGTAGAATTGAATAACAGAGATGTATGAATACGGGGCACTTTATTAGCCAAGGGGTAAGAACATGCGTCCTCAATGTAGAGGAACTGTTGAGGTACAAACCTCAATATTTGCTGCATGTCAACACCTTCTTCTTTCAACTTTTCATGTCTCTCTCCTTGTAGTGCAGAAACTGTTCACTTGGGCAAAGAATGAACAAGGAGAAGGGATTATGAATGTCACCATGCACTAACAATATCTGTGGTCGAACATCCAGAGATTTAAGCCTTGTTTGCAGAATCAAAGACCTGTCTTTGTGCCATTGTTTGATTACAGGGAGTTATGTTCAACTGTAGCAAGCAAAGAGATTATAAGCGACCTCAACCCGGACTCTGTCAGCGGGGATGGTGAACGCATGATGTGTCAGGTTGTGAAGGCGCGTGCAGAGGGATGTGTAGGAGCTGGAGCTCATTAGCCCCAGATCTAGAACTAGCTCGAGGCATCCTGGGGCTGCAGCAACTGAACCCACACTCCGCTGTCTCGTCCCCGATGTGAAAATCCAGGCTGGACTTCTTTTAATCTCTGTGTTTCTGTAATATTGATGTTGTTCTGTGTCTTTCGGTGATACCACTTCCCTATCTAAACAAAACTTTGTGTACCTGTCCCTCTCCCTCTCTCCTGTGAATAAACAGTTCCACAGAGCGCCCCTATAGGCCCGGAGCATTTCCATTAAAGGCTGAACTTGCGGTATTTCTGTATCTGCAGTTGTTTTCGGAATATTTGTGTTTTTGAACTTGTTTCATTTCTGTACTTTTTTTTTTACTTCAACATTTTGCCTTTATGCAGCGCGTTTGTTTCTTTTACAAAACAAGAAGACTCAAAAAATATTTTTTAAAGGGATGCACGGTCGAGTCCACGTCCACATGTTGGAAAACAACACAGAGAATTTGACTGCATTTACTGATTTATTTTGAGTCATTTTGGTCCGATACAGCCATAAAACGCCAGGATTTCTCTCTAAGTGAAGGCCGGGATCGATCACACTTCATGTTTATGTTGTGTACCTGTGCTTGAGCTCATGCACGAGCAACTGTAAAAGCCGAAGCAAAACTCTTCCAACTGTGCCAGGGCCAAGGAAGTGTACCGCACTCACACTAGTCAAACAAACTGGACTATGGGGGTCAAATGTACTTGGGCACGGTACGGATTGTCTAGTGTGAGTGTGCCTAAGTCTCTGGCAACAAGTCTCACTGTCTACTCAAATACTGGAGACTGCATCGCAGCTAAAGAAGTGTATATATTGATTTGAAAAGTGAATTGAGAAACATCACTTTTTTTATGAGATGTGAACATGCAACAGTTATTTATACACTGTTTATGTTGTGGAAAAGTCACAGTTTGGTTGTTGTGTTCAAAAACTTCTTGAATGGCTTTCTGACTGCAACAGCTCTTTGAGAACACTTTGTGATTGGCTGAATTATAGAGGTGTCATTATGATACATATAACCACTTCAGTAATTAACTAATTTTCAACAAGATATATGCGTGTATGAAGTATTATAAATATGACATCTCACTTTGAAAGACAACAGAAACCATTTAAGATAAAAGATGAATAACAGCCATTGTGCATGATAAATGAAGAAATGACTGTGTAAAATGTCAACACTTTTAAGTGACAACAATGTGACATGTGCCTCTTGGAGTCAAAGCAGCCGCCCATCAATCGATCACTGACAGTAAGCTCATAGATTCCAGCTGTGTGCCGCATCTTTGAGTTGAGCGTATTTGCAGTTTGCAGCCCTCTTAATAGCAGAATATAGTCTTCCAGTGTTGCACATAATCATCAGTCGGTAGCTGAAGACATGCATGTGTTATGGCAACAAATTAGACATTCAAAAGAACAACAAACATTTAGCGCCTCGTCAAACAGAGCAGCCCTGTCTGCACCGGCTCCTGCTGTGTGGTGCTACTGTTCTCAAGCTGCTCCAAGGCTCTGCAGTGATGTGTACTCAAACACACTCACACACACATTCACATTTAAATGTGCAAACATGCACATGCATGTGGTTGCACAAAAATGGTGTGCACTTAAACACATGCACAGACAAATACAAACACTCCCACACACACTGGTCTCCAACAGTGGTGAGAGTCTCACTCAGTGACATCTGGCAGGGATGCTGCCTTGTGAAGATAGTCTCTATTGAGGCTGCTTGCTGTACTCACTTTCTGTGTGTGTGTGTGTGTGTGTGTGTGTGTGTGTGTGTGTGTGTGTGTGTGTGTGTGTGTGTGTGTGTAGGTGGGTGAGTAGGTGGGTGTGCAGGGTTATGTTCTGCCAACATCTGGAGTCTAGACTGAATGACTCTGAATCAAGTGGGCAATAGTCCTTCTCCCTGTCGCCTCCTCTGTTTACTTCTGCTTTTCCGTTCCTGCACCCAGACTTCATGTGTGTGTAGGTAGACCACAAACATGCTGGAGTGTGAATCTCTCCATTACAAGATGATCCAATCCCAATCTTGATACATAGGCTAAGTGTCGAACAGTTATGTACGATTCCAATCTGATCTACATCAAGTTAATGATGGAATCCCAGGTCACAAATGTTTCGTCTCATAATCACAAGTCCTCATGTTTATTGCTTGTCCAAGAGGAAAAAGAAAAGGCCAACTGTATGTAGTACATGCGTGTATATGAACCATGCTGTTGTGTTTCAAATAACCATAATGAAAACAACAGTTAATGTTTTAACCATGTAAGTGAAGACAGGGTTAATAATCATGAGTTTTACGGGCTATAGCTGTAATAAAAAACATATAATTCAAAACATTTTGTAAATATTCTTCTCTGCTGATGATGCTTCTTGCCAATAATCGAGCAGTAGCAGGTTTTGCCTTGCCGTCTCACCTGAAGATAATTATTGTGCTGTGATTGGAGTCAATTCCAATTCTAATATTCGTACAGATGAGAACAGCCTTCTGGATAGTTTCCCTTCATTTTAAGTCCAAAAGACTTGTTTTCTGAGGCGTAGGCCATAATAGAGCCCAGACTGAGCTTAACTATCCTCTAACAACACCCCAGACAACCTGATCCAATGAGAATTGATGGACGGACTGGCAGACAGACGGACGGACGGATCAGCAAAACACTCACACTGTGCTGAAGATGAAGTTAACACAAGACTAGAGCTGAAGGATACCTTGTTTATGAAGTTCTCATTCATCCAGATAATTGGAACTCAAAGTCTAATCCAAAGCACAACTGGACTGTGTTGAAGTTCTTGAAGAATTAAAGACATCTTTGGGTGGAACGTATTCAAGAGCTTCAACTTCCAGTCCAGTTGCCTTTTGGACCAAGCTTTGAATAACAGATACCTTGTTTGATTGTGTAATGTAGAGAGTCATGACACAGGTTCATTAATTGATGACGTCAAAATGAGATTGGATGATCAAATTAAATGTTTTTACCACATGTGGTGAAGCTTCTGCTGAAGCTTGTTCATTTAGTCTTTACAATGCTTTTATCTTCATCTTAGCCTTTTATCTATAAGCATGGATGTGACATTTGAACTGCTACACCTGTGCATGTGTCGCTCTGCACAAACATTTGCAACTAAGTCGATTATGTTGCAGGTTCTGGCTACGTGTTGACCCAACAGGCTTGAGCAGCTCAATTAAAAAAAAACTATCAGCAAGGACAGTGTCCTCCATAGTTTCTGAGCAAACGTCAACCTCCGGTGTAGAAAAATGAAGCCAATGTGAAAGTCCAAAATCCTGCAGTGTCTGTTTGAGGCTGGCTGCAGGAGGTTACATACACGCCCCATACAAAGAAGCCTGTTTTCATAGCAGAAATAAACATGTTTACAGCCTGGTTTAAAAAAAATGAAATTGGTCTGATTAGCTCATGTCTCTATGGGAACACTGTAGAGGGTTGAGTTATTTGATTACTCATCTTTTTTTATTTTATGAAGGATTGTAGTTTTAGAATAAACCCGCCTCCGCTTTTAGCCTGTTATTAGGTTGACTGAAAGTTAAGTTGAGACAACATTTCCAGCATGGCGACTGCCATTGGCTTTCAAAGCCCCCTGCAGTAACAGACGGTTGACATCACTCAGGCTTCATCCATTAATAATTACAGTCTATGTTTCGCACATTTCTCAAAAAGGTACAAATGCAGGTTAAAGAAAAGATTAAACAGATTATTATGAATCAGTCTTTGGTCTACTTGGGAAGAGAAGCTGTGCCTAAATTCTGTATTTTAAAGAATGAAGGTATTCAGTTCTTTATTGACTTTTTTATCGCTTAATAATCCCTACAGTCTTTCCTTTAATCATTTGTTGTGTCTTCATAATTTCCATAGAAGCAGATGAAAACGTACAAACGTGATAACATTTTCTCAACTTTTCAGGTGCATGGCAATAAGGGTGGAGGCTTTCTGTCATGGATTATTGAATATATATAACCTGTTGGTGATTATTGTACCCAAGCCAACTGACTGAATGATAGATAAAATGATATGACTGGTATGAATGAATAAATAATGTCTTTTAATTCTCCAATAAAAGGACAGAGCTGGCCCTGTGCACTGGCCTCAGAATCAATGCGGGAGGAGGAGGAGGAGCTCACTGTCTCTGGTCTCTCAATCCCTTTCTTCCCTTTAAGCCTTTGAGTTAATTAAGTTTGTAATTACACAGCAATGGCTCTGTTTACTCCTCCAAATACCAGAATTAGTCTAGTTATTCAGGAGTGCGCTCTGAAATGTCATGTAATGAGCAGAGCAGCTGACATTTTGCCGTTAAATGTTTTCTTCTTGCTTGAATGTGAAAGCCTAATTTGTTTGGTGGTCTGTACGTTAATCCTTAAACGGCGAGGCAATTGTTTTACCACAACTTCAGCTCTGTGCTATTTATTTATTTATCATCTGGCATTTGCTGGACTGAAAACGAGAAATGAGTTGTTTTATTAAAATCCAGTCTGTAATGTCTGACATAATGATGATTTGGAAAGCGCTGGAATACTGTTGTGAGATGCATCATTATCCCGAGTTTCATCAAAATCCAATCAGCAGCGTCTTAGATTTGTATGTGACACATTTGACAAATAGAAGTGTGACCCATAGGGGGTGTTTGCTCATTTGTTCCTCTCTCCTCCTGTTGATTTCTTTTTTTTTCTTTTTCAATTCGTATGGATTATATGCCAGTCATTCATTATTTTTCCCTCTGTCATTTAGATTTCACTGTGGGGGATAAAATATGATAATTTCTCATGGATTTAGCATTCACACATTAGGCTGAGCTGTGTGTACAAAGTATGTCAAAAACTGCCAGAAAACTGTTCCTGACTCCAACGATCGGAGCTCTATTGTTTAAACCCTCCACTATAACAAAAGCAGAGTTTCTCCCTATTTCCATGGGAACAATTTGCTCTTGACAGAGAGCAAAGACGCTGTGGTGGAGGAGGGCAGCGAGGGAGGCAGCGTGCCGGCAGGCAGCAGGTGATGTGTCTGCCTCCTGAATACCTCCACATGCTCTGTGTCTGTGGATTTATGGCCATGCCACCATTGGCCCGGATCCCCCACCAGCAGGGGGTCAGAGGGCACTGTGGTGCCCTGTACAGCTGGCCAGCTGGTCCTGCTCAGCCCTGCCACCCACCAGCTGAAAGAGAGCGCTACACACAGGCGTACAGTGCACTTGCATACAAACACACAATCTGCACACTTTCTCCTGGCCAGATATAGCACAGATGCACGTGCAGGACAACCATTCAGCACTGACACATCTTAGAGAGTTCAAATACACAACAATGAAGAGGAACAGGAAGGAAGGAGACACACTTAGCACCAAAATCTGTAAACATGGGGCCTCACAGTTATTGTTTACTTTAAAAGAGCTTCACCTCATTTCTTTGTAAGCATAGAAATGTTAACGTTTTGGAAAGAAAATGTTCATTTATATCTGAAGCAGCCAAGTGGAAACAGTTATTCCAAGTTTGAGGTTCCATAAACATGTTCTGCATATATCTCACAAAAGTGGGTACACCACTCACATTTCTGCAAATATTTTATTATATATTTTCATGGGACAACACTGAAGAAATGAGACTTTGAGTAGTGAGTGTGCAGCTTGTATAACAGTGTCAATTTTCTGTCCCCTCAAAATAACTCACCACACAGCCATTAATGTCTGAACCGCTGGCAACAAACGTGAGTACACCCCGAAGTGAAAATGTCTAAATTGTGCCCAAAGTGTCATTATTTTGTGTGGCCACCATTATTTTCCAGCACTGCCTTAACCCTCTTGGGCATGGAGTTCACCGGAGCTTCACAGGTTGCCGCTGGAATCCTCTTCCGCTCCTCCATGACGACATCACGGAGCTGGTGGATGTCAGAGACCTTGCGCTCCTCCACCTTCCGTTTGAGGATAGGGTTTAGGTCTGGAGACGTGCTTGTCCAGTCCGTCACCTTTACCCTCAACTTCTTTAGCAAGGCAGTGGTCGTCTTGGAGGTGTGTTTGGGGGTCGTTGTTGTCATGTTGGAATACTGCCCTGCGGCCCAGTTTGGGTGCCTTCAGTATGTCACAGTACATGTTGGCATTCATGGTTCCCTCAATGAACTGTAGCTCATCCAGTGCCGGCAGCACTCATGCAGCCCCAGACCATGACACTCCCACCACCATGCGTGACTGTATGGCATGACACACTTGTCTTTTGTACTCCTCACCTGGTTGCCGCCACACATGCTTGACACCACCTGAACCAAATATGTTGATCTTGGTCTCATCAGACCACAGGACATGGTTCCAGTAATCCATGTCCTTAGTCTGCTTGTGTTCAGCAAACTGTTTGCGGGCTTTCTTGAGCATCATCTTTAGAAGAGGCTTCCTTCTGGGACGACAGCCATGCAGACCAATTTGATGCAGTGTGCAGGCTGACCCCCCCCCCCACCCCTTCAACCTCTGCAGCAATGCTGGCAGCACTCATACGTCTATTTTCCAAAGACAACCTCTGGATATGACGGTGAGCACGTGCACTCAACTTCTTTGGTTCGACCAATGGCGAGTGGAACCTGTCCTGTTAAACCGCTGTGTGGTCTTAGCCACCGTGCTGCAGCTCAGTTTCAGGTTCGTTGGCAATCTTCTTATAGCCTAAGTCATCTTTGTGTAGAGCAACAATTTCTTTTTTTTTCAGATCCTCTTTGCCATGAGGTGCCATGTTGAGCTTCCAGTAACCAGTACCACCAAATTTAACACACCTGCTCCTCATTCACACCTGAGACCTTGTAACACTAACGAGTCCCATGACACCGGGGAGGGAAAACGGCTAATTGGGCCCAATTTGGACATTTTCACTTAGGGGTGTTCTCACTTCTTTTGTTGCCAGCGGTTCAGAAATTAATGGCTGGTTATTTTGAGGGGTCCGTAAATTTACGCTGTTACACTGATACAAGCTGCACACTGATACAAGCTGCACACTCACTACTTCACATTGTAGCAAAGTCTCATTTCTTCAGTGTTGTCCCATGAAAAGATATAATAAAATATTTACAAAAATGTGAGGGGTACAACGTTTGGTGAGGAAAATCATGAGAATTATGTCAACTCTGATGCCAAAGGAGCATTTCGGTAAGACTCATCAACGAGCTTAATGCCACTTTCCAGCCGTGTTGGAGTTACTGTAAAATAAACACTTTCCAAAACCCACCTTCTTATTACGAGTGGGCTTCCTCAAGTTACAAAAATACAAATTCACTTGCAATAGAAATATGTCTGAAGGGTGTTAAGAAGTCCACACAGCAGCAGGTACAACAACGGCAGAAAGTTTGGATACTAATGGACCAAATCGGCATTTATCGACATCTGCAATGTATGAATGCAAACTGCAAAGCAACAAACACGCCTGTCAGGCCTCGTTCACTGCAGGTTGATTCCATTTCAGAAGTCGATGTGGAAACCTGCAAAACTAAACAGAAACAAGTCTGTGACCGTTAGGCCGGTGCAGGGAGGAAAATGCCCGGAGAAACGGAGTGGGGAGGATGCCGATGATGTGTTCTGTCCCTTTGTCATCAGTCGCTGATCTGATAGTTCTGAAGTTTATATTATAGTTCTGATCTCAAATTTAACACTAAAGTAACCTCCTCGATTGTCACCATGTCTGTATTTCACAACACACCTGGTAGTTGCATACAGCCTGAGCTCTCTGGGTGGCCCTCTAGAGGTGTCCTCCAGTAGCACGCACACACTGCATGGAAAGTGAACAGTTTCTCTTGTGAGGCAGCTGGTTACATGACTGCGAGGTTAAAAAAGCAAGTATAACTCCTACCATGCCATACACTCTGACAAAGTAATTCCAAGCAGAGCAGGTTCAAAGGCGAGGCCTGGCAGGCAGAGAGAGGAATAGAAAGGTACCATAAATTACAGGTGAAATGTTAGAAAGGTGATACTTGGAGTACTGTGGAGTCAGATTTTGACAGTGTGGAAACGCTGCCAAGAACTGAGTCATTGCAGAAGGACACTGGTGGTGGTAAACACACACACACACACACACACACACACACACACAGAAAATGGACAGAATGTGCGTGAGGACAAATCAAATTCAGGTCAGGTAACAAATGAGTCCACAATGATCAATCCACTCAGGTAGGGTGTGTGTGTGTTTTTATATCCGTATGAGTTTGTATGTATGAACCCAACCCCCCTCCTGCAGGTCAACGTCTTAAACTCGCATAATAAGCAGGGCTGTATGTATCCACTTTATAACATGACATCCTCCATTCACTGCGCTGTCATCATGGAGCCAGTTACCGCCTCCCATAGCGTTTTGCTGACAGACATTTTAAATTAGACTAATAAATTGCCTAGCGCTCTGCCTCGTAGCTTTCTAAAAGCCCTGTTACCCGGAGACAAATTAGCACGCTGCAGGTATAAAGACTGGATTCTGCACAAAAGGCCACGATGTTTTTTATGAGGCGAGGCCTAAATATCTGTGCGGAGATGCGAGGGTCATCTGAGAAGGTCACTGGAATAGAGAGTAGCGAGGATAAGAAACAAGGAAACAGGCTTTTTGTAAATTAATGAGGCACCGGTGCTTATGCTTACAAAGTGTGTGTGTGTGTGTGCGTGTGTGTGTGTGTGTTTGTCAGTATAATGCATGCTGCACTTACAGGATGGATGTGAAATTTTCAAAGCCAGTCAGAATGGGATTAAATGTGTTTTGGCTTGATATGTGATCTAAAGTGGTGGAACAGGATACGTGCGAGCGTGCTGGCTGAAACCCAGTCAAAGCAGTAGAAAGTGAGAAACAGTTTGAAGTCTCTTTGTAAGGAGCAGGTTATGTTGTTGCAGCGGCAGTCTTTGTCAGCACTCATTTAGCCGTATTCTTTCAACTCTCGACGCAAGTCTTAACATCCTCTCCTGATGAATTGAGCTGCACTTAAGAAGAGAGTGGATGGAAATGAAGCTCCTACACAATGCGTGGGCAGCACTGCCAAGCGCATGACAAAGTGGAAAGTGTTTTATTTCAAACCTTATAATGTTTCTCCAATGTGAGGCGGTGTGTGGGGGGGGGGGGGGAGAGTGCGGAGAAAGAAAGGGAAAAAGCGGAGCGAGCTGCAGAGCCGAGCAGATAATTGACACTCTCAGAAAACAAGCCACCACTTCTTCTCTTCCTCTCGTCGGCCGAGTGCCGTGCTGTTGCTGAAGTTATTGAGCCCATTGTAAGTCACAAAGCAGGGAGGAATGTTTGGCCAGCTCTCTGGGAAACGCCACTTCAGGGCCCACAGCTGTCACAGCCTGGGGACTTGAATTCTGCCACAGAAAGTTCAATGGTGAGGAGCTGGCAGAAGGAGATATGCTTTTTACTTAAGGATGGCAAGCTGTGAGTGGACTTGATGTGAAACCAAAACTGGCTGCTCTGATATTCACTTACTCAAATGGGCTCTTAGCATCTTTTGCTTCCCCCCCCCCCCCCCCCCCCCCCCGTATCACACACTATCATTCTTAGCCATCGCTCTGAATCTCGTCCCCATTTTTTTTTTTTTAACCCTTTTCTTAGATCTCTCCTCGTCCTTCGTCTTTTCAAAAGCTCTGTCTCATTCTGTTTCGGGCCTTAACTTGAGTAAACAAACGTCTCTCTGTGAACTTTTCATCTCGTTTCCTAAAGGAATGCTGCTTCCCATCCT
Organism: Labrus mixtus; assembly: GCF_963584025.1. Taxonomy (NCBI): domain Eukaryota; kingdom Metazoa; phylum Chordata; class Actinopteri; order Labriformes; family Labridae; genus Labrus; species Labrus mixtus. Next base: position 5,445,039 of record NC_083622.1, on the reverse strand, counting down.
CCACCTCACCATGGTTACTGGGAATCTACTGGGAATCACATTTTACAGAGGTGACTATGGGCACTTACTCTGAACACCGATCGCTATTTGTTTGAATTCTGAATTTAGCCTTTGATTTAAACAGGAAAAAAATGTTTTATGGCAGACAAAATGTATGAAAGACAAAATGCAGGCTGCGGAGTTGATCCACCAATAACTCACTGAAATAATTACTAACGCAGGAAATGAATAAATTGAAACGACTTCTCTTCATTATTAATTATTCTAAACATTTACGGCTTCATAACTGATTAAAATGCCTCGCGGTTATATCAAAAACTGTTCACAAAAACATGATCAGTATGCATTTGTGAGACTCAGCACTCACTATTCACAAGGAAAAAATGTAATTTCTTGATAAAGGACCTGCTTAAGATTTCAGTTAAATAGGCTTTTATTTTGTGACTGTTTTATTGGGAGTTATAAAGTCTGCCCCCTTCACAACTTTTAAAAGAATAAAAGCATTTTTATAGGTCCTGGAGTGCCAAAAATCTCCCTTTTATTCCACATGATCACTGGAGGACCCTTTTCTTTGTCCAAAGGGTGCTTGATGCCACAATCCCAGCAGCAATCAAGCATTTCTATGTGTTGTTCAATAAAGAGTCCCTTTTCTTCTGACAGCCTTGAATTAAATCATTTAAAAAAAAATAAACGTGATGAAATGCTTCCACATTTGAACCCTGGCTCTCCATGTGTGTTGGTTACGAGTTGTGTTGTGGTTCTTTTCTATCACCGCCGTCTAATTATGATAATGGCCAAATCCTAACATTCCTCTGCAGTGATCTCATTTTATAGCACAATACTGTGTGACACTTACAGCGTTCTGGCACCCACAAGGCCTTGGAGATCTACAATATCCCGGCCGTACTAAGGTTCAAAAACCTGAACGAAGACGGGGGAATTAGAGGGCATGAAAAGAAAGCAATCTCAATCTATTTGTCTCTGAGCAGCCTTGGTGTGTTCTGCAGCGGTGACATCGTCCTTCTTGTTTTTAATAGCTCGGCAAGGTTGTTTCCCTCTACCCACCAACAATTACAGCGTGGCTGCTGGATGTCAGGCATTTTACTCAAATGTGTTTTTGTGGGAGAAAATAATTGTGTAAATTCTAATTGAAGTCGTTTATAACACAATCTGCGCTCTGCAATGAGAGAAAATATGCTTTAGATCTCCTTTAAAATGTTTTGATTATAGTTAATGTCAGAATTGAGCTAATATGCAAAATGACGAGAGAAATAAAATGGTTGGTAATTGTTCCCTCTGTTTTGAAATAACACTAGGCAGTACCAACCAACATGCATTCAAAGATGTTAGTAGAAAATGAAAAGTTCTGCAGTAAAATGTCCCATGTTGCATTTATGTGTGCGTAGAATTTTACAATTTAACCTTTCAAAGGGCGGAGCCTAACGTCAAATCAGAGGCGTTTAGAGATCATCAATGTGAGAGAACTGAAGAACAAAAACAGTCTTCACAAATTATTATTATTTTTATTTTTTAAAGATTGAGAATTTGACCTCTTTGACTTTGACAACTTATTTAAATAAAAAAATCATCTAACAGCTGTAGAGGGGAATGTATCTTTAGGGGAACTCTTAAAAGACTAGACACGGGACAACAAGTCAAAAAGGTCAGAAACCATCACTTAAATCTGCAATGTAATGAGTATCTTTTATACAGAATTCAGTAGAGGAGTATTGAGATGTTATGTGGTTTTATATGAGACCATCCAAGTAAATTAAGACTTTATAATGCAAAGGTGTATTTACTCATACACAAAACTCCTCGAAAACTTCGAGACATTTTCAGGTTGAGCTGCATGTGTGAACGCAAACCATGACTTCATCCAAGAATTGTTCCTCACAGCCCCCCAGTGATCCCGGTGCGCAATTGTGTGAACCCGGCAGAGAATATTTTGGTAAATTTCCCCAGGAGTGAGTCGCCAGGTGTGGTGACGTTTATATCATGGGACAGTGCCATCTCCGTACACATAATGAAACTGCTTCCCCCCCCGCCCCCCCCCCCCCCCCGGTATGTTCTTCTCATCTTTAAGTTGATACTGTGATATGTTGACATGTGAAATTGATATAAAGGCAAACATTGTCATCATAGTGTCGGACTTAGTTGCTTCATCAGCGTCTTATATTTCTTACATTAAGACGATCATAAATACATAGTGGTGAAAGGATGTTCAGTTTCAGTTGTTATTAAATGAACGACAAAAATATTCAGACAACCAATAACCTCATATGTAATCTGATATTTTATGTTTTTCATTACATCGAGGCCGACTGTAATATTAGTATACTGTTACTGAATTGAAGTAAGATATAAACCTCCCAAAGAGACCCTAAGGTATCATTCCCCCTTACACACACACTCACACACACACACACACACACACACACAGCCAAACAAAAATCCCCCCCCTCCCTCCCTCCCTCCCTCCCTCCCTCGCAAACACTTGCATATTTCTCTAACAAAAATGCAAATCTAATTTTGTGCACTTCCATTTCTCCTCCCGCACTCCCCCTCCCTCCCCCAGTTCGAGCTTTGCCATTAGAGCTATTTGCATCTGACTGAGAGGCCATTAGAATAATAATTAGCCTGACCCACCAGAGAGGGAAGGCCTTCTTCAGCTCTGCACCAGCCTGAAGGCAAACACACACACAAACACACACACACACACTCACACACACACACACTGGACGAGAGAGAGCGGACTGTATCGGTAAAGAGAGGAGAGTGGCCCGCACATATATGTAATCCCATTAGCTAAATACGTCTCCACGCAATCAATTTGCTCGAATAAGGCTTCATGGTTTTCCACTTTTGCCCTGGTTGGCTTGAGACTTTATCTTTTTCCCATTTTCATGTGTACGTTTCATCGAAAAGCATTAAGTTGAAAATCTTTTGCTGCAGTTCAGGCATGCCTAAAGAGAACGTAAGAAAATGCAGCAAAGCCCTGAAATTTCTATGCACAATTTTTTTCATTTTTTTCTTTCTGAAATTGCCGAACTAGTACTCCATATTGGCAAAATGCACTCCTGGCAAATGGGATGAAAAATGGGTGTCACAGGCTTTTAGCAGATATGCACTAATGTGCCCAATTTCCAGGCTCTTTAGGGCATTAATGTACAAAGTAGCTGGCTTTTATGGTAATTATTCACATTGAAGGCAAAAATAAAATCACCGATAATTAGCTGTGGTTAGGTATCACAGAGACCAGCATGTTGCTTGTATTCTTAAAAAAAAATCTTACAGGTACAAGGTACACTTTTATTAGAGAAGCATTTTCAGTTACATGTGGGATTTGATTCTTCTGGTGCTGTGGTGACGGCTGCAGAGCTCCTCTACTTTACTTGGTGCTATAGAGCAAAGTTGACACCATCTTTTATTTTTTCGATATTTCATTTGTTCAAATGAAATCCTTTTGGTTTGGTGATGCACACCTGATTCCTCCAACAGCAAGATGACCTTACATTTCGGTGCATAAATGATATGCTTATGTTTTATTTATGTTTTAACATAAAGATAATTTAGTAAGGTCTGGGTGGATCATGATAAGAGATAAATGCCATGGTGACAGTGAAGAATTGGTAAAAGAACAATCCTCGATGTGACAAAAACAAACCAACACCAGCTGTCGTTCTGCTTTTAATTTAAGCTAATAAATGCTCTGATAGAACAACTGGAAATACTCCATGAAAAGTGTTTGCATGACCATGGTTCTGTCAATATGATCATCCCTCTGCTTGGAGTCGATTCCTCCTGACGTCCTGAGGTGAATCACGTGCATCTCATTAAGTCTGGAGTATTTTTGTCTGAATGTTCTTTAAGAAGGAAACTATATTTTCTCCTCAGTCATATAGCGGTGGCTCTTGCGTGCAATCGGAAAAGGTTTATTAAGAAACTGAAATATGGTGCAGATACACAAGAAAAGGCCTGATTATCAGTGGACACATCATTTCTCTCAGGGGTTGATGGGAAGCACAATGGAGCTGAAAAAAAAGAGTCGACTTTGGAGCTATTTGTCGGAAGCACCAAATAGAGTTAAAGTTGCTCCATGTCTAAATAGGCAGCTCACATGACTGCTATATAACTGTATGAGTGTCAAGTACAATGTCCCCTCACCCCCCAAAAGACACGAAACATAAATGCTGCAGTAACCTTTAATTTTTCATTTAGTGAATTGGTAAAGAACAACTTCTATTGCATGAATTTAGTTAGTCCACTATTGCTTCATTATTTCTGTGTGAGCCAGACAGTTTAGTTGAACTATTTGGAGAGACATCAGGGGCGTGTCCAGAGTGGTGGTCTGAGGTGGCATGGGCCCCCCCCCCCCCGGTGCCATACCCAAAATCCTTTAATATGATGGGCCATTTGCCTGCAATGTATGAGTTATTTTGAATTATTTCACAAGATAAGTGTAGGAGAGGAATGAGTCTAGAAGAAATTAAAAACATAACTGAAACTTTGTCAGTGTGAAGGAGTTTTCAATTTATTTTTTTAGTACTTTCAAATGTGACTTTGGACATGTATCTTTTCTTCTCAGTCCAGATTTAAATGTTGCCACTCTTTTGTGCTACTTTTCAAAGTTAGAAAATATACTCTGGAATGTCATCATTAAGATACTTTACTTGATTATTTGGCCTTCAGAAGAAACCATGATTTTCAAACCATTAAATTATGACATTTTGCTCAAATGTCATCTTGATGATGTTTTGTCTTTGCGTTTCATGAACTAAGACTGTCTTTGGAATATGGGTTAAGCAAGAGCACAGGTACAACTTCTGCTGTGTGTATCTTCAATGTCTCAACCAAGAGACAACTGAACAACCAACAACAGTGGTGACGCTTCACTTCACTGTGTATAGGCAGACACAAGATGTTTTATAGTTACCCTTCTAAATTATGGCACATGATTAAATAAATAAATGGTTAATTCAATAGATATACGTTGCAATTTCTCTCAGGGATAAAGAAGTAATCAAAAAAATAAAACAGCCCAAAAATAAATCTCATTTTACACTCTTCCCTTTCTTCAGATGTCAATCTCACACACAAAGGAAGTATCCAGCTCAACCATTATGATTACTTTCAAACTGTAACCTTAAGGCTCATTTTTTTTTTCCATTTTGGCTAAAACTAAACTAAGGTTGCATTGACCTGTGGGTGGTCCAAATTTAATTTGAAAAGATAAGATTCAATGTGACTTGTGCTGCTCAAACCGCCAAACACAAAAATCAGATTTTATTCAATAAGGGTTATTTTTGAGTATAATCAAAGTAAAATTCCCTCACACATCTTGTGACCTCTGCAGCATTCTTCGATAAAGTGGATTGCAAACCTGGACCGAGGCTGTCTGGAGTTGGAGGAACCAATCAGAGCATCCCTAATAGGCCTACTCAAGAGGAATGTGCATGAGTGTGCCTGTGTGCACTTAGAGCCTCCGTCTGTCTTCCCAGTGGCTACTGTCTACAGTATGCATGTATGAATCCTTGCATATGCTGTCGTGTGGCGAGGTAAGTCTTCCTCATGCCGGCTGGGTGATATGTGTGTGTGCATAAATAAAATGATGAACTGTGCATGTGTGTGAAAGTATGCACAATAACATATGCACACGAGCGTGTTGCATACAAACATCCAGTCAGTCTCATTTCTAGTATACACAAGCATGCCTGTGTTTGCTTGTGTGTACGCTTGCTGCAGGCAGGTTGAAGATTGTCTCCCCCCTGAGGGTCTCCCTCTCCCTGCAGCATGTGGGAACCATGGCGCGTTGCCAGGATACAAGCCCCTCGTCTGTACTGACAAGAAGACATGAAGAGCAAAGATTAATTATTTACAAGCAGACCCCTGTACGCCACGTCTGGCTTGGCACTTCTCCTGCATTAAATGTCACTATCTATGAAGCCATCCGTTTTATTGCTTATTCTATTTAAGCACCGTGGAAAATCTGTTGCATCGCCCCCGTACACTATCTCATGTCGAATCTGACTTCTGTGGCAATTTTTTTTTTTTCTTTCAAATGAGGCCGTTCTATTTCACATAACCGGTGCTTTTTGAAGGCGTCTCTGCAAGAAAGGCCCATTTTAAAAAAAAAAATTAAAAAAAACCCCAGTTGTTAAACAGACCAGAATGCTCCCTAATGATCCTTTTACTCTCACAGCTATTTTCAGAGTGTTTTCAAGCTCAGATCACCAGTGTCCTCTGGGCAGCCTTCTCCCCAGCTTCATCTAAAATTTATGGGGTCTATAGGCTGCTGAGTGACTGCTGGATCTTCTTCCTGAGAGCAAGCAGATATTTACCAAACATATTAGAATAAATCATTCACCATCATATTCATCTTCCTCTGGCTTCTTTCAGCCCTGTCTCGCTAAATGACGAGACATTCAGAGTCACCAGGGGATGATTGAGCGAGATGTGCGTTTATCGCTCTGATGGTTTTTTATTGTTGTGGATGAAGCTGATAAACACATAGAAACCTCGAGACTAAAGCACACAAAATGTTGCCAAAGCATCAGTAATGTTGGACACATATAACAGTAATATAAGGTGATTTATAGTGGCACTTATACCGACATGTGCTCTCTGATTCTGGCTGTGACAGAACTGGAAGTAAAGGCATCTGTGCCGCTTCAACCCGCACTGATCCTTTGTTCTCGTTTCCTACCACCTCTTTGTTGTGCTGCTGACTGTCAGACTTCTCGTCTGTCTGTCTCTCCTTCTATTTGCATTCCTCCAGCACATCCATATTCATGATGGAAGCGGGTCACTCCACGTGGAGATGTGTGTGCGCGTCGGTGTGTAGGTGCGCGTGCGTGCAGGATTTAATTGGGCTGTGGTCAGAGGGGATCCTCCACACTGAGTCCCAGGTGGAGAGGGAGCAGGCATCCCACTGTTCTGAGCATTATGCATTTTCTATTGTTTCTCTCCCCCCTCCTCCCGAACACATCAGGGCTCCTGTGGCGACGGCACAAGACGCCTTTTCATCAGACTAAATTCAGTCTGATCCAGCGCTAATTCTGCTCATATCTGACGAATGGATTTGAAGGACCACAGGCTGGGAAAGATACATCTTGCTGTGTTTTTCCAAGAGGAAAAAATTGACTTCACATTTCAGTATTAAGATTAGTTATTTTAAAAAACATGTGCTTTGGATGTCGCTTTCAATTTAGCAATTTGTGTTTTTGGTGTTTGACTTGATATCAGGGGAAAACATCCTTTTTTAGAAAAAAAAAAAAAAGGAATTATACATGGAATTGACTTCAAATCTACCAGTGAAAAATAATGGCCAATATTCATTACATTACCTTTTTTTAAATGACATTGATGACTGACTGAGCGGTGTTACCAAAAAGCAAAGGCACCTTCCCCTGCAATGAGCATTTGGCTTCCTGCGAGGGCTTTTATTATCACCAGACATGTAATTGCTCTGTTGTTGTTGAAGGACAGAGGACAGGGGAGAAAAGGATCAGCCTCTGAAATATAAAGAACGTGCCGAGCATTAATGCCCAGCCCACTTCTCTCCTTTATATTTCCCCGCTGGTCTCTGTGACTTCCTTACATGATGGAACTATTGTATCCCTTTAACCCCCTGTATGTCACATGTCAAGAAACACAATCACTGCTGCTGCCTCCTTCACCCTAAAGTGGAAATGGGTTTCAACAGCCAGGCTGAGATTGTGTGGCAGAACAAGGCTTATTACTGAGGTCAGTGGCTTGTAATAACACTGGTTTGATGGGCTTAAGCAATAGAAATGGTCATTGGAATGGGTGGATCTGATCTGCTCATGATAAGTGCTAGTTTTAAATTAAGGAATATGTGTCAGGTGTTTGAGTTTGAATTTAAGTTAAAAAAAAAAAAAAAAAGTATTAATGCAAAGATGTAGCTCAGAATTTCAAACTATAAAATGGAAGCAATTATATGTAAAGATGCAGAAAGAAGTAGGTGTAGGTAACTGAGGGAAAATATAAGGAATATATATATATATTATACATTGTTTTTGCTTTTTCTGAAGAAAGGGGAAGTGTTCTTTATTTTTTGAATTCACAATGACAGAAAAACAGAGAAAGACGCAAAACAAGCTCAATCCACAGGAAGCGTAAGTTGAGTTTATAACCAAAATATGAGCTGAGTGGTGACTATTCTTTCACAAAGATAAAAAAAAAACATCCCAATTTTCTTGCAGTTTTTTTCTTGATATTGCACAAAACTTTATCTTGTTCCCGGCTGTTGACCTAAAAATATATTCTCATCATTCATGAACTGCTTCAAATATTACTGTCAGTCATACTTATATTGTAATATTCGTCATTGCTAATTACTCCGCTGTAATTATCTGTATCTTCTTTTACTGCACGTCTGTCTGTCCGTCTCTTCCTGTTATCACCTTTATCCGACACGCTGCAGATGGATGTTCACCAATTAGTTTAATTTGTATATTGCATTCAAAAAAGAATGTCCTAACCTCAGTTGTTAAGTGAAGTAGGCGAGCTGAAGGTGCTCCGGCAACTCCTTAAATCAGAACATTTATCCCTTTTTGACGGGATATGTCGATGTAGAAACTCATACGTGCAGTCTCTTTGTTTACTACAGTTGTCTGTAACTCGTTTAGAACACATCCTGCAGAGTGATACAGCTCACAGCAGGTCGGCGCTTTCGAGTGTTTCAGAGGTTTTCAACATAATCAAAGTGATCAAAGATGTCTGATCATCAGACAGAGCAGCATAACTAGACGTTTCCTTAGAAGTCGTAGTTTAAATCAATATCTAAGAGGATTAGTAGGGTTAGCGTTATGACTTCTCTCAGCACCACTTACCATGACTGACTTCCAGCGCCGCTGCTGGTAGCGCTAAACGATATCACAGAGTGCGCTCCAGACCTGCACTGTAGTCAATGTCGTGAGGAAACTTTGATTGTGAGCTTGAACTATGCAAATGAAAGTAATGATTGACACTTGGTTGTTCCATAAGGTAGGTCATACCGTTCGATTAAAATGATGATTCTGTCATGAAACAAAACATGTGTAATGTTCTGTTACTTTGATTTTATGGCGCCCAGGCTAGACTGGGACAAAAGATGACCCCTGGCATTTGTGGCTCAAATAGACCACCAACCATGTTTCACATGTACCTACATGTGTGTATTTTGATCCTGCACCAAACTGCTTCAGTGCTGGTGTGCTAAATACTTCCCTTTTACAATAATCATACTTTTAATACATTTGTTGTTCCATCATATTCTTACTCTTCATTTCAAAGTGAAGAGAGTTAAGGCATCTTGAGGGTCTCACACTATGATAGACTTTGGACTGTTTCTTCTTTTCATCATAAATAAATTAAATTAAAAATGATAAATCATCATCATCATGGCACACTTTGCAAACATCAGTTCATTCCACTGCATGCTGCTTCCTGTCTCAGCCACACTCTCCTTCTACTCAGTAAGTTGGTAGTTCAGATTGTGCTGGTGCCTCCTTTGAACATGGCAGTATGGGATGTTGGTCAATAATGTCATAATTTAAAAGGACCAATGGGTCAGTGTCAATAGTAACAAAATAATGAAAACTATAATTAAATGTATTTATTTATTTCATATTTATATCGGGACAAGTATGGAGCAGGAAAACCGATGCCACAAACTGCAGCATTTATAGCCTAAGCTAACTTGAAATGCCCGTCCGTTGATGGGCCTTTAAAATACATAAAAACTCAACATACACAAAACAATAGATACATATAAAACAGTACCATAAAATACCTTTAACTGAAAATGGAATAAAAAAAAAAAAAACTTTACTAAAAACTAAATGAAACTAGATCAGAATCAGAATCAGAATCTTTTTTTGTCTTGGTGTTTTGGTGCAAAACTATTAGCAAAGGAAATAAAGCAAAAATAGCAAGAAATTAAAATTAAGAAGCAACTACAAATGTAGATGATAAAGTAAACAAATGTAAAAATACAAAATGTATGGACACAAGACTGTGTGTTTACAAAGTAACTACAATGAAAGTATTAACAAAAGTGTTAAAATCTTTGACACAAGCACTCGAGGGTCATGTCTGTAGAGTTTCTTAAGGCTCGTCAGCTTCACTTTAAAGAGCGTGCTGACCGCAGAAGTTAAAACTTTATCTATCGGGTACTTTCAAAGAAGTTGCTTGAGATCTTTCTCTAAATTATTTACAATTCTGAGACAACCAAAACTAAACTGATCAAACAAAAAATCAAATAGAAATAAAAACTAATGAAAAATCCAAATCTGTTATAAGCATGGTTACTGCCTCTGTTTTATTGGTACACCATTATTCATTTATTCAAATGTAATCCTTGTGGCTTTAATGAACAAAATCATCTAATTAAATGTGATATTGTTTGTTTGTTTGTTTTAGCAAGGACGGCGTTTCAAATTTTCATCTACATTATGAGGACTGCCAATTATTTTTTTTATCTTAAAATTAATTCAATTTCAATCAAACAGCGGGGCCTTGTTTTCTTTTAAAATGTTCCTGTGTCCTCCCCGCCCCCCAAAATAAATCCTTTTTCATTCACTCACATTGATCTCACTTTTGCCAGACACCCATCAATCGTCTTCCAAAATCTTGCCAGCCTCAAACTTTTCTCGGTGTTAACAATGAACCTAAGTGGAATAAAAGAGGAGACACACCAGAATGTGTCTCGCCCCTCTCTCTCCTGCCAAACACACAAGCTGTGCATATGATGACACAGACTCAAGGTAATTTCAGATGAAACGCTCACAGTCGGTCTTAAAACAATTAGCGGCTTTGTTTGATGGCAGAGAGAAAAGAGTCTATGAGAACTGATTATTGCGATGGGATTTTATATTGCTTTTTAAAAACCAATTAACTCCTGAGAGCTTAGTGGCTTTTTCAACAAACGGCACATCGTTAAAGTATTGTTGAGAAACATTGTTGGACGTGATAATTGGCATCCATTCAGAGCGGCCCTGGCAGACTCTTAGAAAAGGGTCCTCGCTGAACAATCAGACACTCAGAGACAGAAGTCTGAGTTGGCATTTCTCTGGCCTTTTCCCCCTCATCACAAATTCTCCCTCGCAGCCATTCCTCAATCCTTATCTCTGCACCAGAAACGCAAACGCTCACAGTTAACAGGAAACTGAAAGAATACTTCCACTGTAGTCATTTGACACAGTGCATGGGACATTAAGTGCACGCATTGTCCACTCCCTCTTGACACTGAATTTAAAGGAGCAATTTGAATCAGCCTGCTGTTTCATACGTTTCTTAACAAGTTGTAGGCACTAATCTCAATGTCCAGCAGGAGTCCAGCAAATGTCAGCATTCTTTTTTCTTTTGATAAAAAAAAGTGGATCTAATCTACGGCCCTGAAAACCTCAGCAGTAATTTATTGAAAGGTTATTTCAAAAACAGTTTGTGAATTGAATATTTAAGCACAGTCAGTCAGGAGGCCAGTATGTTTTTACCTTTTGATTGATTTCATTGACGTGTAAACAATTTTAAATGTATGAGCGATATTCTTTACACTGATCAGAGAGGCTGCTGCGCAAACTGCTAAACTGCCCACGAGTACTGATAAGGGCGAATTCAACGGAGCACTTTTCCTTATAGGAGCTATTTTGGGGTGCAGTGTTTGCTAAAGGCCACTAACTCCAGGACGTGCAGACTCCAGGAGCCTCTTACCAACCTGCCCTGACGCTGATGTCATGTTTATTCAAATATATGTCAATGCAAGACTATATATACTAATGGAAGACTATATTCTGCACACTCGATTTATTGTTTACTCATACCGTGTCAAATCGCTCCTCCACGCATGCTCACTCATTTTCTCGTAATCATCACCTGGTCACATCTATCCAACTCCCTCATCGTCAGCTTATCATATTGCTGCCGTCTTGTTTAAAAATGAGCGACCCTCCACCTCCCCGAACACCACCACGGGTTCATCACATTCTTCATCACCTTCAGCCTCAGATCGCAGCATCAGCCATCGTCCGGTCGACCCCCCTTAGTCTTCACAGTTTGCCTCAGATGACATCATCAACCCCCGGACTTCACAATCCAATCGACTTCTTCGACGACACCATCGGCTAACACCACCTCCACCACCACCAACAGGGTCTGGACATCTTCAACAACTCTCCCTGTAGAGTTCAAGTTCGCCAAAGACTCTCCGACAATCATTAAATATCATACTGTATGTAAAACAAACCTTTTACCTTTGAATCATTTACTAGTCTCCTGATTGAACTCTTATTGTATAATTGGGGACAAAATGAACCTCATTGACATCCATGCAAACACTGAGGTGAGCAGAACTTTATTCAGGGCTTCTTCACCGATCGGAAGCTGACGGCCGGAGATTATCTCTCATATACTTCCACTCACAGATACAGACTTCCTCTCCCACTCTAATCGAAGATCCATGTCGAGCTGCTCTCTGGGGTTTTTTCTGAGGCCCAGGCTCTCTTTAAAAAACAGAGAGACACATAGAATGACAGGCAGAAAACGTCTAGGGATACATTCATGACCTCTTCCTGCAGTCCAGTGTCTTCCAGGGCGGGCACAATTTCTCCCAGATGGGACGGGATGTATATCTTAGTTCATTAGCTGGATGCTAACACAATACAAGAAAATGCCTGAAACTGGCTAACAGAACTAGCGCCGTAATGAATTTATTTTAGGAAACAATCTATTTTACTTCACATACTTAACAAACAACACCAAATGCACTCACGCTGGATGTTCCCCATTCGAGGTAACCCGTCACCAATCAGTAACTTTAGACATGTAGAATCATTTAAATACACATTTATGCTGCCTATTATACATTTTTTATAACTACATGATGTTAACCTTGTCCTTTTAAATGATACATTAGTGTAAAGTCTATATTGAAAACTAATCTTAAAAAAAAAATCTTAAACAGTGAAGGTCATTGTCCTTGTGGGGAGTGGTCGGGTGGCGCCCTGAGACCTTCTACTGAGCAGCCGTCACTTCACTGAGGTGAGCAGAAAATGATTGAGGGCTGCTTCACCGATGAACGGAAGCTGACGGATGGAGATTAGCTCTCATATACTTCCACTCACAGATACAGACTCACACCTGCTGGGTTCCTCTCCCACTCTAATCGAAGAGCCATGTCGATCTGCTCTCTGGGGTTTTTTCTGAGGCCCAGGCTCTCTTCAAAACCAGAAGAAGACAGAGAGTGTCAGACAGAAAATGTCTAGGAATCTGGATACACAACAGCTCACTCTCCTCACCTCAACACCTGATAACTTGAGATCCTGTTGTACAATCCTGACCTCTGGATGAAGACTGCACCTTGTTTATCTCAAATAATCATCTTTTTAAACAATGTTGCTCTGTCCAGAAATACATGTTAATATAGATGCACAACAGTTTGCTTCAATCATAGCATACACAATATCCTTCCCCCATAGACATGTACTCTTCTCCTGCAGCGCTGGCGCATTATTCTCCACTGGTGGCACAATGTCTCACACTTGAACCAGGATGTATATCTTAGTTTGTTAGCTGAATGCTAACACATACTAGAAAATGTCATCAACTGGCTAACAACATTAGCATTGTGATAATTATAACTTTATTCATTCATTTTAACCTTTTCTTCAAACTAATTGGAAATCAAAGCATACAACAACCCTTCTTCATCTACAGTTTACATATAAAACAGTATGCATACATAGGAGGTGAAGAATATCTTTTATTTTAAAAAAAAACACATTTTAGTTGGTATGCATTGAGTTCGCATGCTATTATAGCAATCAGTCTGTGAGTTTATCATGCACAAGACTGGATACCATTTTTCTCTTAACAAATAAGATGTTCATAGTTTCAAACCTCATTTGGATTGAAGATAATTTGCTCGGGAAGGGCCTGTACCTTCTCATGAATCATAGAAAACTTCCCCGTCCCAAGTGCTTCAGAGTACAGAAAACAAGATTCCTTTGTGCTACAAGTATCCGTAATGAACCCAAATGTTTCTGCTAGTCGCTGAACCAACTGAGAGAAAAGGGATGAATAAAAGATGAAGTTACAATAACAGAGAGAGAGAGAGAGAGAGAGAAGAGAGAAACTTTGAACACATGCAAAGTTTGCATTAAAGATTCTCGCATTAAAAAGACATGAAAAATCCAGTTGTTTACTTGAAGAATTTGGCTTCTTTTCATCGTGGCTTTGATCAGAGTGACACAAACAGATCCAGAGAGAGAGAGAGAGAGAGAGAAAAAACAAAAAGAAAAGGAGAACTAATCCCATTCCTGATTGACAGCCTTAATTAACAAACGCAGTGCCGGCTCTGTGCATTTCCTCTCACAGCCTCTGGGGGCTCAGGCATGATAACAGGGAAATGCAAGAAAACAATACCTGACTATTGAAACAAATGATCTACTCTCGTGCAGTAGTAGGCATGTATGTTCATGTTGGGGTTTTTTTTTTATGAGGATTTTCAGTTCAGTAAATCAAACTAGACCCTGCTTGATTTGTGCTGAGAAGCTGCATCCGACATTCACTGAAGGAAACGAGTGAGATGCCATATGTTTCTCTAGTTAAAGGGTTCACAGTTTGATCTGCGTTGTCTTTATTAGAAATGTTCACCTTCAATGAACGTGTGATGCGACAACAACAGGTCGAAAATAAATGAATTCATGCTTTAAGGGAATGAATCAGCACCTTTATTTGATGTATTATTTAATCATTTAAAGATGTGATCTACTACCTATTAGAAATGTTATCACAGTGTCCTTACAGGGAACCATGAAGGGTTAACATTCAATGCTGAAGAGGAAGTTCTGTGAGGGGTGAAAGTAACAAAAATCACGAGTGAAAACACACAGGGATTAAAATAAGGGGACGCAGATGAGTTCAGTCAGGACGGGAAATGCAGGGAGCAAGATCTAGAAGACAGAGACGAGGGCAAGCATTTCAAAATAAAACAGGAAATGAAAAAGAAACCGACAAAAGGAACATGATCTTTATATTCTTTTAAGACGGACAGTGTCAGAGGTGTGATAAGTGTCTGCAGCTTTCTGTGAGCAGTCGTCTCACCAATGCCGACACATTTCTCTGAACAGTAAGATGTCAACGGCAGAACGACAATACAAGAAACTAGTCTGAAAATAAACAAAACATGTTCCGTGGTGTCTTTGCGTTTCCTTTTTGTCTTGTCTTTGTAACACAGTGATTACGGAGGAGATGGAATACGGTAACAATGGACTGCCTCTTACGCCGTGTACTCACTTGTGAATCGTTGGGTGCAGTGCGGGGAGGTGGAGACAGTCACTGATTATAGTGCACGGGAGCGGAAATGGCAAGCAGGCATAAGCACAGAGCGACATTAGTGTTTTCCCAGACAGCCTGTTAGTTGAAGTGGGTTTTAATTAGCTATTTTCCAGTTAGTAAATGGAGGAATTATCAATGGCCCCAAAAAATGTGTAACCTACACAAACTGTACAAAACACACACTCACATTCACCTCTGCTTGTGTACGCATGTATACACAAACACACACACACACACACACACACACACACACACACACAAAGACTGACAAGTACAAAGACAAACACTCCAAACAAATGACGGATACAGGCATATCATATTAGCATAATGCATGGCTCACAAATGGAAAAACCCATTATCTTGTTTTGGGAACCAAATGTGTTTTTTTTCACTTGCTTCCAAACAAATCAGAGCGTGCTCATACAATGCTTTGCTTACTAAAAGTGTTTATAGATGCAAGATTGCTCTCAATTTCGCTCTATTCAATCTGTGAGGGAGGGCACTTCTAGCTTTTTATTCCTCCTTTATGAACCTGCCGTGAGCCGTCACGGGCAAAGCCATCACATCACGGCGACAACAGAATGCCAACGTTATTAGCCATCTTTTTAATTAGATTCTGCCCTTCCACTCCGTCTTGTCCCCTCTTGATTTTTTTCCCCCTTTTATTCGTTGCGCACCTCTAAAGGCATTATTAATATTTAGATGAGAAGCCCCTGCTATTTCCTCAGAGGCTGTTAGTAAAAGCAGCCCCCCCACCCCCCGACCCCCCGACCCCCCAGCCCCATAGTGTTGGATGGATGGTTGGTAGGATGGAGGGATGAATTCCCCTGATGGCTCTCCTTCATCAGCCGAGACGAGCAGCCTCTCTAATACAGGAGACGAGATTCAGGCTGTTTGTGCCTTTAGTGCAGCCATTACATGCTGTGCTCTGCAGCTTTCTTTAAGGTCTACAGGTCTGGTAAAGCAATGCCAATTCAAATCCTGTTTAGGTTTAGGGTTCAAGGGGTGGAAAGTAACAAATTCAATTTACAAATTTTACTTTTACTTGAGAAAATTTAGGGTAAATATTGTTCTTGGCTACATTTTAAGTAGCATCCATTACAGATATTTTTAAAGAAATTGAAATGGCAACAACAAAAAGGAGATCCAAGCTTTTCTTCATCTTTGTGAAACTGGCCAGTTGATATCATAAAAGTCAGGAGCAAAGAAAGTAGAAGAAGACCCCTGCTCATGCTCAAATTGGAAGATGGATATGGTTAAGTCAGAACAAAAAATAAGACCCAGATAAAAGCCTGCTACTGTTGAGGAGGAAGTGGAAGAAAATGAAGTGAATCGTCAACCACATGTATGCGGCCTGTTTGGCTTCAAGTGCAAGAAAGACAACAGCTTTATCATGAAGTGTAAGCGTGAACATATCTCTGTTCAAGAGACGACTGTGGCTCAGCTGGTGGAGTCGGTTGTCTATCAACCAGAAGGTCGGAGGTTCAACCCCCAGCTCCTGCATCCATATGTCCGATGTGTCCTTGGGCAAGACGCTCCCTCTGCTTCGTTTGAGGCATATGAATGTATATGAATGGGATTAGTTACTTCTAATGGAGACTTTACATAGAAACCTCTACCTCTGTGTGTGAATGGGAAAGTGTGATCTGTGGTGTAAAAAAATAAAAAAGCATGTTGAGTAGTCAGAAGACTAAAAAAGCACTATACAAGCTCAAATACTAAGGAAATTATTCCACATCCACAACAAAAATAATAACATTTGCTTTTGCAGTTTATTTGAAAGATGGTCCTGAAATTGAACAACCTGGTTGGAATATCATATTCTAAAACAACTGTACTTTTACCCTGGCTACATTATTCCTGTACTCTTTCATCCCCTTTTTTCCTATCAAGAACATTGCATTAAAAGATCGAGATATGTTGTTACTATTAAGTCCAAAAGACATAAAATATTCACATCCAAGTAGAAAAAGAAGAATTGTGAAGAAAAAAATAAAATAAATCTCCATAACTAACACTATTACTGTGATGAAGAACATACACCTTTATCATTTTCTGCCCTCTGGACTGTCAACACAACACACTATGCATGACTTGATGACTTTCTTCATAGCGCACTCATGAAGGTGTAAGTTCTATGACCCACGTGCAGTTCAGATACATTAACAAAGAGGTGTTGTATTAAATTGCATTTTGCTATCAGGACAACACACAAAGGTTCCCCTGCCTGACTTTAATGCAGCATTAAGTTCAAAGGAGAATGTTTTGCAGAGACAGCAGGACGTCCTGAGGCTTTGTCACACAGTGTTGAGCTGATGTATTTGGGGTGCCAGTAGTTGGAGGTGATTAAAGTCGAGCGAACATCTGAAGCCTCAAACAAATAATACTTTTTTTTAGTTTTGTTTTTTTAAAAAGTTGCCAACTCCAAATGGTGTGTGGGAGTGACATCTGTTCCTGCAGGTTAGCTGAGGTGAACAGAAGAAAAGAGATTTAACTCCGCGATGCAACAATGGAGCTGTCTGTGCTGCCGTTTCACAACTTTCTGAAGGTTGATTGCGTGCTACAAGCAGATTTAACACAAAATAGTCTGAAAAAAAGTGACGCAACTACAGAATCTGTACACTCAGATAACCACTGATGCCCTGGAATTCCAGATGTTTGATCCCCACAATACCATTTCATCAACTCTGAGAAATCAGGCACAAAATCTATCATTGGCATGTAAAGAAACACTTCAGTATCAGTCGACATGATGTCACTCTCACAGCTGCAGACCACCCTCGGTGCAGTTTTCTAAACACTCTTCACCTTCGCATCATCTCCACAGTAACTGACAAACACTGCGCTCTCCTAACAATGGGGACTTATCCCATTGACTTTATAAAACACGGACATAGTCTCAGTGACATCATTGGTGTCTGAAGCTGACTCCTGAGGCCCATTGATAGTGGTCGCCCTATTGGACATGGTGTCAGATTAACTTTCGGTCAACCTAGAAACAGGCAAAGAGTTAAAGGTGAGGCGGGCTTTAAGCCTCCTGACAGACAGCAACAACACACCTGCCTGCCAGTCAGATCAATCATGTCCATGACTCTTATTATGATTAACTCTTATCCTTTCTAAAACCAAAACAGATGAGTTTAAAAAAAAAAAAAACGTCACCCCCATTCAATGACGGCCGATAAAGACATGAGCTATTTAGACCTACAATCGCTGTCTATGTAACTGCCAGGGCTTTTGCAGCCAACCCTAAGCGGACACTCAAGGAACTGCAAGTATTTGCACTTCAGCGTTGGCCTAATTTTTAATTAATGATGTTCTTATGTTCATCTGCTTTTTTTTATTTTATTTGCATTTGCACTTCGCAGCGTCCTCTTCAGACATCCATGTAGTCTCTGTTTGTTTTGCACAGAAACCATAAAGTCACAACCTTTCAGCAGCCAATGAAAACACACATCATGGTTTACTTCTCTATCTTCTGCAGACGAAGAAGTGTTAAAATAAGACTTTTAACGTCCCGGCTATTGATCTATGTTGTGATTTTTCCTGGTCTTCTTTATTTGTCACATGCTCATACAGATGGGCAGTGAAATGCAATTTTATAATGTGTCAGAAGTGGGATTAAAAACTGCGTTTAAAAAATAGAGTAGGTTGATGTGCATAGGCAAATTAAATCCAAAAAGTTGCTGTAGTCAATACAAACAATAACAGATAACGCTGATAGAGTAAGTCCTAGTCAGGGCAAGGCCTACTACAGTTGGTCTTGAAAACAACATAAATCCTGAAACACATTTTAAAAGCTCTGATCCTTTGAATGAAACCATAACTTGCTGCATAAATTAGACCTCTCCCTTAAGAGCAGATGCCATGTTAACATTACAGAGTCATTCCCAAGTCGTAAGGGTCTTGAAAAAGTCATGCACAGAGTCACGGATAATTCTCATTGACTGTGACATCTCCGTGATTTAAATGGAAGACCTGTGTAGCTCCGAAGTTTACCAACATCAAATATAAAACAAAACAAAACCTCGACGCTCCAGCGAGACCGCTTCGCTCTTAAATATTTCAAAATCCTTCCCCCCTTTTTCCTCTCGTCGGCAATCAGGAAACAATCTTTCCTTGTCTCTCTGAGGCATCTTCAGGGACCCTGGGTACAGAGTGTGAGGGAAGACGTCTGAATGCGAGATGACTGCTCCAGATCCGACGGCGGATGGGTGTAGCTCGGTGGAGGGCGCTTTAATTGGAGATGTGGATGGCTTCTCCTGCAGAGGGAGAATAGGGATGTGCGTGGCTCCCAGTGGCTCGGCGCGTCGCATAACCAGTGACCTAGAAAAGGAACACTGATCACTCCCCGGAGTTGACGACAAGAGGAGACGCACTGCTAACGAATGCAAGCGGCTGAAGTCTGCTGCTGATCAGAGAAAAACAGAGGCATTGTGGGTATTCGGGACACGCAGCAGCAAAATGTGACCCCGCCACAATGAAGGGGGAGAGGCGCAGTGAGTTTCTTTGGACTTCTTTGTTCAAATAAGAGACTGGAGAGATGTAATCCAAATCATGCAAGACTGAAAATAATGCTTTAAGACACAATGCAGTGTCACCTCACAGTCAGTACGTTTACATGCACAGTGAAGTCGAGCTACAGGTATAGTCGAGTAGGCTGTAGAAATGGACTACTGTCCTTGTCCTATATACAAGCACCAGAGGAGAATCAATTTATTGAAGGAAGATTCAAGAGTCAAGATTTGTATTTGTCACATGCTCATACAGCTGTGCAGTGAAATGTAAAGACTGTAGAAATGTAACAGTGTAAAGTGTCAGTGTGTAAAGTGTCCAGGGTTTCAAAGTGCAATGTGCAGATTGGAATGTGTGGTGTGTGTGCATCATGTAGTCGCAGAATACAGAATATCCAAATCCACTACAGTAGGTGGCAATATACATGAACCGTTCTCAGCGAGTTACTATGGGATCTTCTTCTGGTTGACCTACTGTATTAAGTCACATATCAAACAAAAGACAAACAAGTTAACGAGCAGCAAACTGGTTGTATGTCGAACAGTTAAAACATGGACAACTTCACAGCTCTCCTGATTCTTGCTAAAGCATCATGTTGATACTTCTGTCTTGTTTTCTTCTTACAGATTCATGTTGTTCGACTTGCCCAGTGCCGGAGCTATGAAAGCACGTGCAGAACGTCTCGGCCAGTTTGAGTTGTATACATGCGAGAGTAAATCAACCACCACAATATCCTGCTTGAGAAATTTAGCTTCGTATGATTTCAGTTGGACTGATATGTTAACATGCATTTTAAAAGTCCAAGTTTTAGTCTTGATAACACACTAAACTTTAACATGTAGATGTACTGAATGCAGTGCTGGATCCTTAAAGGGACAGAAAGGCATTGCAGGACAAATCATTAGTGGATAAGATAGAAGCAGAGGTTTTTTGGGATACAAGAGGTGCCAAAAGAAAGGCAGAAGTGAAGTGGAAATAACCCTAAAATATCTCTTAAATTTAAACTAATATAGACTTTGGAATATCAGTTAGGCTTTTTATTGTGGTTGAAAAAAAACACTAACTTTGTTTTACATGCAGTGCTCACACTGGCCTCACTAAACAAAGGCCATGCTGATCCCCTTATACTCTAGGTCAGGGGTTCCCAAACATTTCAGCTTGCAACCCCCATTATAACGGTGATAAATACTTGGGACCCCACATTTGAAGCACTAGGTCAAAACACTGGCATTAAAACAGCAAACAATAGCCCAAACACCATCATATTATTTTTGTAATTTATTGTAAGAAACTACTTTTTTACCTACTGTATTTTCAAATTAATGGGTGAAATATCCAATTTTAAACCATTTTCCATTTTTATTTGTTTTTGAAAGGAATCTCACGACCCCCCCAACAGTGTTCCGCGACCCCCCAGTGGGCTGCGACCCCCACTTTGGGAACCACTGCTCTAGGTTATACATTGACCATCTGAAAGTACATCATATGCTCAAGTAAGGGTAATCTCAAATATCCCTTGGATTAAAAATGTTATTACACTTTGAGAAAATTTCACATTGTTGGAAATAATTAGATTACTGGATGCCACATGTCAGAGTACTCGACTGTAAAAGTATAAATTAAAACAAAGCAAACACTCACTGTAAATGTACATACGATTATTTAAACTAACTTTATGGTCAATCATGGAAATACTGTATTATCCTTCCCATCTGATATCAATCTGTGCACACTGCTTAATGCAAATACTGTAAAAAAAAACAAAAAACAACTCTTTCTCATATAAATGAACCCATCTGTTACATTATTACATAATTTATTATCATGTTCATTTCAGCATCTTTGCACTACTCAACACTGCACTACTGCCTTTTAGTCTTTTTATTGTGTGTTTATTGTTAACATAAGATGTTGTACTTTAGTAGCATACCTGGCCAATAAAGATTATTCTCACTATCAACTATTAGTTACTTGTTCTTGCTCTTAAAGTGTACAGCCAACATATTTTCTTTCAGTCTGATTTTAATTGAATGTAACTTTATCAATTATTGTGACATTACATAATGACCAAACTAGTCCATTTAAAATGTAGAAGTCAAAATATGCTGGATAAGTTACTGGATAAGGATCGTTGAACAGTTCTACATAATGGTTAAATTGGCTCATCGATTGACATGACATGAGGAACAGATGGAAGACAAATTAAAGAAATTAGCATTTTTCAAATCCCTACACGGTGAGAGAACGTACGGAGAGGACGAACGGATTGAGCTGATGAAAAAAAAAAGGACAAATTAAAGGTACAGCCTCAATTCCTATAGTCCTCTTCAAATGCAGCCCTACAGCTCACGTCACATCATGAGCCATTCATATATTATATCATCAGTTCAACTGTCATTTACATATTCATTATGCACAAAATCTACCCTTCAAAATGCTCTCAAAGGGTTATTTTTGGAGCCAGCCTTTTCTATCTTTCCTTTGCTTTCTGAAATAATTCAGGGGAATTAATAGAAACCTCAGAAACCAGTATTGACATTTATCTTGAAACAAAAACATTCTCTTCTTTATAATGAGCTGAATTAGACAGAGAGAGAGAGAGAGAGAGAGAGAGAGACTCCCATTAGTGGTGGGGGAGAGGACTGCTGCATTTCCTCCATCAATTAGTGCTGCAGCCAAGCCGGAGGAGCGCCGCTGATTACTGAAGGAGCCGCAGCCAGTCAGTAGTGCAGTCAGTCGATACGGCTGCTTAGTTTTGGATGACTTTGATAAAGCAGGCCCAGACTGGTAAGACCAATTCAAGGCTGCAAAGAAAGATTCTCTGTACGCTCACACACCTCATGGAGGCATTTACAGCCATCGAGTATTCTGCCGGTCATCCAACAAGGGGAGCTCGCAACTGAGTCAGTTATTCCATCGCTGAGGCGCGTTAGAAACCGGTCGGCAACGCGATCTCATCCACGTCCTTTATAATTCAGCTAATGAAACTGAAACATTTTTTTACCAGCCTTTTCTGCACGCTCTTGATGAGTCATTGTCCAAATATTTCAGACATAACAACAAGCAGAGTCTTCTGATTGTTCAGATTTCTGGTTTCCTAGTTTCTGGAATGCTATAATCCACAAACTACATCCCCTGTCTTGGTGTTGGAACCTCTGTGACAAATTGTCACATAAAAAGTGAAGAAAGGAAAGACAGGAGAAAATCCTTGTTTTACCTTCCTAGTCTTTGCTTTTTACGTGTACATATTCGTTCATAATTTGGTATCACCAGCCTGTCAGAGAAATACTGTAAGCAGAATAACTCTGTGGTTGATCTGGTCATAATGCAAAGACATTTATCAGTCCAAAAACAAATATTGATCAAGCTCCCCGGGCTGTGATTTACCTTTTCAAGATGAAGACCATTACTCCTGTGATCTACGAGACTACTGAAAACAAAATAGGTCATTGCAAATTGAAAATGAATGCAGAATGTCTAATATCATGTTTTTCTGAGCACTGTATAGATTTGAAGCTGAAATGGTCCCAAATTGTTTCTTCTTCTCCTTTTTTATTTAAAGAAGATCTCTGCCCGTCCTTTCATTTGTCTCTCTTTGACGTGCATCATGGCTTTCACATTAATCACCAGTCTGTCGCTCCTTTCTCTCCTCCTCCTCGTCTCAATTTATTCACATTCCTCTCTTTCCCCTTCTTTTACCGTGAATCACGCCTAATTAGGCGCTCTCTAGATCTGATTTTCATAAAAGGCTCGGGGGAAGGGGGGATTTGGTTATGACAATTATTTTTCATATATGGAACAGGGACAAAGGATAAATGGTTATTAGTATTCTGCACCTTCAAGAAAATCACCAAAAGATTTCACTCTGATTCTGAAAGTACAAAAAGGACGCTGCTGTTTTTGAATATGTGGGACATTGTTAAGAAATGGAAGATAACAGGCATGGGGGGGGGGGCCACATCATGACGTCATTGACACGGTGGCACTTGTGAAATTAAATATTTGATTTAATAAGAGCGCAAGCACATCAAATCTGTGTATTTATATTTTAAGTAAGACTCAAAACATTATATATAAAATGTGCACAACAAAAGAACTTGCTCTATATCCGTTTTAGACGAGCACTGAGCTGCAGAGCTGCATGTTCCTCCATGTAGAACTGATTGAGTCTGCATCTGGCTCGCTCAGTATTGGTCTTCTGCAGTTGGCTTCTTCTTTTCCAATTAGTTGCTACCATGGTTGCAAGTGCATCACTCTTGAGTGGATCCATATCGTGCACATGTAAGACAGAAAATAACAGACTGTAACCAGCCTATGAAAAAAAAGCGTAAACAGAATGTACATAATACTTACGTTTATCGAGTCTGTCTTATAAAGGTCACAAATCTATAAAGTCAAATGATTATCAGAAAGTTATCCTTTATTTAGTTTCCATCTGAGAAAAAACATTTATTTCAATGACACACACACACACACACACACACACACACACACACACAAAGTCCAGCTTTTGAGAATTGAATAAATGATTTTCTGCATTATTCAGAATGAATGTGCCTGTCGTCCTAATAAGAGCAGCAGCACCTCACAGCCTCAGGGTGGATGCAGGGGGTGAAACAACATTGGTTTAGGTGGGGACGATCCGGCGACATCCCCTATTATATTACCAACACACACACACACACACACACACACACACACACACACACAACCACACATTTATTAATGTACACTGATGATGTCTTCTGCCATATTGAGTGGGCTCTATTGTTTACGGCCCCCTGGACAGGGTCTCCAGATGGCAGGGTGCCTATTACTGCGGCCCCTACTGTGAGGGCCCCACTGCGTGCGTGTGTGTGTGTGTGTGTGTGTGTGTGTGTGTGTATGTGTGTGTGCGCAGTTGCATGTATTCATCTATGAATGTGTGTAGATGCAAATGCAGAGAGAGAGGGAGAGATGTTCACCTCCCTGTTTGTGTGCATTTCCGTCTATATGTCCGCAGGGCAGGTCGTGTGTGTGTGTGTGTGTGTGTGTGTGTGTGTGTGTGTGTGTGGGGTTAGGGTGAGCCAGAGGCGACATACAGTGAGACACCAGTGTGACATTCCTTCAAAGGCCTCATCAGAGCTTTTCTCCTACAAAGGAGAGTGGTGTGTGTGTTCCTCCGGGGGATTAGCTGGGCCTCGGTCATTAGGCCTCAGCCAAATGGCCCCGAGGACACGCTGGCTGGATCTATAGCATGAAACACATACAACACTCACAGCCGTATGGTGGGCCCAGCTCATGAATATCATTACATAGTAATGGAGGATAACTACCCAGGGATAAAGGCTGCATCCCACAATATGTTGTGCTTTGCAGGCAGGATGGGGTTTGAGACATTATATAAAAATAAGAACAATTTTTGTTTTTGTGCTGTTCCTTCTTTTTTTCCAAACGTATGCAACATATGCAACGTCCTTTTCTCATGTGACACTGAATGGAAAGACATAAGTGATACAAATCTTTAAATAAAGAAGGAAAGAGGAGACAAAAGGAGATATTTTGGGTCTCTATTAGCTCTCGTCGATGACTATCCTCCACCTCTGACCTTTATCACTGATGGAGACCACTGATCAACATTACGACACATTGATCAGCAGAGGAAGTGCCAGGCGTCAATAGAGCAATCAATCTGCACAGGTCACAGAGGTTGTGCACAGGCAGATTGCATGTAACAGGATTATGGCAGATGGGATTAAAAAAGATTGTCAGAGCGGTGATTTATCAGCAGCACTTGTGTTAAATAATTTTATAAAGGCAGTTTTTTCTGATTACAGTCAAGGAGATATTATGCAGAAGGTGTGCGGTTAAATTCTACCCTGATTGTACAATTAGTTATAAATAAGAAAACGAAATTCATTATTGAATTCAGAGCTTTAACTAATCAATAACTTAATCAGCACTAAACTAATCTACAATAGAAATGTCAAGAAACTTTTTCACATTTTTATATCCAAAAGATTATTTAGTTTCATATATTTCTTTTCAATAATAATTAAAGAAAATAAGCAGATTTATGAGATAAATTGCAAAGTTATTTTGGACTAACTGAAATGTTCCCCTGGTATTTATTAAGATGTGAGATAATTTGTTTTAAAAGGTTTGCAATTAACTTCTCATATTATTTATCTAGTTTGCTTATTGTGTAATTTTCTACATTTTGCTTTATTTGTGTATTTGTTAATATTCTTTACAACAGGTTTGATGTGTTAACCTCTACATGTTCAGATGCGTGAATGTTCTGAAGACACATCGTTACCTTTGTATCTTTATTATCTATATCAGATCCTGTCAAACATTCAATCAAGCTGGATTCAGGAGGATTAAAGTAAAGTTTACTAAATCCCTCACTTGTTTGGATGGTGTACACACTGTGTTATTTATTGTACTCACCATTGACATTTGCACATTACTTCCTTTTATCTTAAAGGAACAATATGGAGAAATTTGGTTTGTTGGCTTTGGCGCCTGCCGAAGGTCTCTGAGTGCAGCTGCACTGTTGTAAGACACAAAAGAGATGTTACGCCTCCACCTGTTGGACAAGCAGAAGACGTTGTGAGAAGCTAAACCAGGGATGGGCAACTGGCGGCCCGGGGGCCACATGCGGCCCCCATCGACCCTCAGTGTGGCCCTCAGATCAATTAATTGGGAACATGACGAAAACATCTGCCATGAAATCATGAAAACCAGAAACATGTCCATAATAATATTTGATCACTGCCGTATTTTGAGTTAAATTGGAGACTAAATTGACTGCAATCGTTTTTGTATTCTACAATTTGGCCCTCTGGCAGTGAGAATTAAATGAATGTGGCCCTTGCTGTGACCAAAGTTGCCCATCCCTGAGCTAAACAGTCCCAGTGACTGACAAGGTTCAGTAATTTCACCGTATTTTGCTCGAATGTGACTCTGCCAGCGTCTTCAGCGTGTTGTTTGCAAACTGTTTGCATGTGGATTATGAGTTTATGTTTTCAGCTGTTACCGTGATATCTACGGGCTGTGGCTAAATGGCTACACTGGAGAAGGTGAGTTATTACACGCCAGGTGAGGTAGGTTTGTAAGGTTCCGAACTTACAACACCAACTTGAAGACCAACGAGGAAAGAAACACCTTTTTGGTGAAACATGGATTGTATTTGAATGTAAACTTGAAACATAACTTTGGTTAGATGACTTTGTGCACTGGATAAAACTGATAAACATGAGTCAAAGCTGACACTGTAAACGATAAAGCCTCACATTACGTTACATTATTTTATGATTAATATCTGCAGGGATGCTTCTTTCTCACTTGGCCACTCTCTCATTTTCTCCTCTTAGCTTCATCCGTCCTCTTCCTCTCTGCCATTGTATCAAACAGTACAGAGGCAGAGACGGGCTATTGGCTTCTATTTAGTTAAAGGTTGGTGTGTAATGTTGAAAAACCATACGCACTTACTTGAGATGACCTCCGCCCGTTACATACTGCAGTAAACAGGTGATCAGGGAGCGATGCCATTCTCCATGTTGAAAGTTATTGTGCTTTAAATCACCTTTGAAAATACTATTTTGAGGTGGGAAAGTTACATAATGTTGCTAAATCTTTATGCTTATACATTATATCTTTGTGCTTAGATTATGTGTAGGAGCAATATAATGCCCAAATTTCCTGCTGGGAATTAATAAAGTATTCCTGGTTCTGATTCTATTAAGTTTGTAATGCATCAAAACTTGAAATGAAAACTGACAGGTTAACTCTGTCAAATCAGTCAAATCCACTCTGTAGTGCGGCGACACAGACGATGAATTAGAGGCGAGAGAGTGAATAAGATGCATAGAACTTCATGGATCAGAACATATATCCTGCTGCCTCAGTGACATATCTGAACTGTAGAGACATTCGTTACCTGCAGGCCAGCTGACAGGACGTGCTGCGGTAGTGCTGTGTGGTACTTCCATCGGTACGGCACAGAGGCACGCTGACATTTTAACATACTGGTGCCAATAATGCATTCATCTGTTCACAGATTACAGAGCAGCAGTCAGGAATGATGTGATAGTCACGGGTGATATGAGGATATGTGTCCAAGCTGCTGCTGTATTTTTGATGGGAACATTCGACTTTTAGCGTTTGATTGAACAGAAAATTGTAAAAAAATGAAATGAAAAAAGAATGTAGGTTTTATAGTCATTTAATATTTTATTCTTACAGATGGAACCTAGTTTACCTTTTTCCCACCATCATCTTCATCATTCTATCGCAGCTTTGCTCTCCCTCCTGGTCCCCGTTTCAGTCAGAGATGAATTATTTAACCAGAGTATGGATCTACAAGCTCTCAGCGCGCTGCAGTCGCTCAGCCACATCGCCCAGAGGCGGAGGAAGGGGGTGGGTGAGACGGGTGGCCGGGCATTTTACGAAAGAGCGAGCAAGCGAGGCGAAAATGCAGCGCTCTCCAAAGGTCATCGCCACCCACCGGGTCTCCTGTGATATTTTCATTACTGAGGTAAAAAAAAAAAAAAAAAAAACACCCACTCTGCCACACTCAGCTCTCTGTGTATGTGCACCACCTTCAGGCCTGCTGCAGTAATCCCCTGTGGCAATACAAAGTGCTAGGCTTGACAGAGGGGGGAGAAGAGGGAGGCTTTCTGTAAATATGTTGGGTAATGAGGAAAATGCAAAAAGAGGAGTTAGAAGAAAAATTATAGGAAACAGAAGACAAGGGAAGGGAAACTTAATTCCTGCAGAGGGAACAGGAAAGCAAAGGAAATAAAATAAGAGAAGGAAAGGTGAGAGATAGATGAAGGTGAGGAGATAAAGGAAGAGAGATCGGGGCGGAAAGGGAGGAGAAATAAGAGACTTCATTACAGGGACGTGTCTCAGGCTAAAGCTGGGAATCAGATAGGCTCTGATTGTTTTTTCTTAGATACACTGTAATCTCACTGATCTCCAAACACTGCTGTAATTGGATTCTTCTGGGATGATCAGGGGGAAAAAATGTCCTATTAACTGCTGTCTTTTTTTGTCTCCAAACAACAGGACCCAAAGAAAAGAGATGATAACCTCAGAGATAAATGAAGAGTTGGATTTTTTTTTTTTGTTAAGACTTATGATAGCAAATCTAATTATTATGTAGTCGGATTTAAAATGGCAGATAAAGTGTTACATCATTTGCCGCTGAAACATTTTAGTCATTACAAAAGTTTACTTTCTGTCAGACGTACACGTCGCTGTTTCATTGATACTTCCAGTCTACTCTATCTAGGCTTTTCATGAAGGCAAATTTACATGTTGATTCATGTTAAAGTACAATAACGAGGAATAATAATGGGCCTTTTTGTGTGACACCAATACCCTGTGGCAGAGGTAACATAATTTAACAATAAATACAAAAAATAGTAATTCTTTACGCTGATGGTCCTGTTTGATTTTGTTGGTCATGTCGAGGCATCAGTGTTAATTGAGTCTGTTTTATAACCAGATAAAAAACTCTTCACAGGAGCTTTAGAAGAAGAATAATGTTAATAATGTTTCCCTGTGATACAATTAAAAAGTGTATTTTTTAAAGTTTATTACATTCTCATATATTACAACTTCAAAAACATACTCACAACAGGCATCACTTTCACTTCCATACAGTACACACATATTTAAATTCACAGAGCTTGAATTGTTTGCATACCAGAGCACTAAAATAGACTCCTTTTTTTTTTTAATTATATGAGAAGATATTGTACTTTGAACATTTCTTATTTAAGCCTGAAGCAATTACTGTCACTGAAGGTGTGTGAAATTGGTGTAAAAACACTAAAGCCGACTGTTAATTAATTCCTCCTTTGAAATGGCATTAAAACTCCCCTGAAAATATAAATCCCTAATTGCCGTGGTAAACTCTAACAGGGATTGTGAACAGGATATAAAGCAGGCAGAGCAAAACAACTTTGCTGTAACAGATTTATTTGAAAGCTTTCATGCATTTCCTTTTTATTTATTTATTTATTTTTCCTTTCCTTTCCTCTGCCACTGGTGGGGATGCAGGCGAGTGGAGGGAAGGCAGGTGCTACAGAGTGCTTTTTGATTTCTCTTTCTCAACCTTTTTTTCCCTTTTTATTTCCTTTGACTTTACTGCGTCTTATCTTTCCATCTTTTTCTTCTGTTTCTTTTTCAATTCTTTCCTTTATTCCGCAGCCAATCCTTTTAGGCCGCCCATTAGAGGTTCAAATGTTTTGATGTTCCTCTGTTGCCAGCGCCTGTTGGAACTTATCTCAGGAAATCTATTGATCTTCTGGGCCGGTACCTTTTTTTTTTTTTTTTCTTTCTGCGTGTTTCTGTCTCAGTAAACAGGAGCATCGGGAAGTTTTTTTTTTCTGTCCCTGCTAGTTTGACCCTTAGCACATCTCTGGCCCTTAACCAGCTCTGTCACCTGTTAGCAACATCATGCCACCACTTTCTACTTAGAGTCCACGCACATCCATGTTTTCTTTCCCAAGGAGATCGGCTTCCAACTTCTAAGTGGAGCACATCACAGCCCTACAGCCCATCACTGCTGATCTAAAGCCTTTTATATGAAAACAATATAATCTTTTCTATCTGACGTCGACATTTGTGAGAACCCAACTTATTGTGATACTAAATGTGTATCACTCTTGTGTGGTGAAATGCAGCTTTTTTCTTTATTTTTCTATTTAACCAGGTTGGTCCCGTAGAGATTAAGATCCTCTTTTCCACGGGAGACCTGGCCAAGACAGTCAGCAGCAAAAACACAAAGTTACAGACAGAGACACAATGGGAGACAAAGTACATTTTACAAAACACTCAAAATTTGCAACATAAGAAAACCATCTATAGGAAACAAATCTCATTTTATATTTAAAAACATTCAAGGACACCAGCTCCTTGAGTTTCAAATCGTTCTGCAACAGATTCCAGACTGAGGGTGCAGAATGACTTGAAATATATTTTCCCAATATCTGTCAGAGTGTTTGGCACAGAGAGCATAAAGAGATCCTTAGAATGCAAAGAATACTGTCCAGTGCTTTTTCTGCGTGATAAAAACATATAGATAGTGTGGGAGGAGACCAAAAAGTCCCCTTTACTGTATATAAAGGTGTACCAGTGTATGAGCTTACAAGGTCGCCAGAGCAGGTCAACCTACCTGAGAGTACAAATCACAATGGTGAGTCACAGCTTTACAATTTATTATGAACCTCAAGGATGCATGGTTTGCTGTATGGACCATATGGAAACACTGAGCAGAGGCGTACATGCATGTACAAAACATCACTATAATCCAGACGGCCGCTGACATTCAAGGCCAAGTAAGACGTTGTAGCATCTTCAAATAATGACTGAACGTGTCTGAATCAGAGTCGCAGGTGTTTTTTCTTTTCTTTCCGGCCGTCTATTTTATGTGGATGATGTAATCACCATAAGCCTTTTACACATCGTAAATATGTAACAGCGCTGTTGCAAAGTTCCAAAAGAAATTACGCCTCTGTTATCACACGTTGCATCTGCAGCAGAGCGATATTGGAATCCCATTGTGTGATTTCACATTGCAGAATCACGGGATGCATGACGCGTAAACAAACAGCTGGAGCTTCACATACACAAAATTAGACATGCACACACACACACACACACACACACACACACACACACACACACACACACACACACAGCGCTGTTCCAACCTTACACATACCCACCATCTCCCCCCATGTTATGCAGCAGAACGACTTCAGCCCACCATCCTGCCTCTACTGTATGTGTATGCTGCCCTGAACTGCCAATAGACTGAATAACAATTTCCCTGCTGGGATGAATAAAGTATATCTTATCTTAATAAAAGAGTGGAGATAGTCACTGTGACTTCACCCACTGACTGATTGACTATTTGGAAGCATCTTATTTGACATTTTGAGTCAACCCATCTTTTTGATTTGGACCCATAAGTGACTGAAATTAGGTGGGTGCACCTCTATCCTGGGTGACGGTAACAAAGCTGACTAATAGTCAGGACAAGTAGCTAAGTCGTTAATCAAACTCTGCTTTATAGTCTTTATTACTTTTTCAAAAGACATTTTTTAGGAATGAACATTTTGATTTATCGAAGACGGTGTTATATCAAATAACAAGTAAATTTGTTCCTGTCAAGATGTACAAACAGTTCCTGTTCTTTTTGTTGTTCTACTATTGACTGAATATATAAGTATGGATGTCCTGTCTCTAACTCCTTTGTACAAAATTAAAGCCAAAATACCCTGCATGACGGCCACTGACATATTGCACTGGTGACGTCATTTGGAGCCAGAATAGACAGCTCATTAAATCACTTGTTGAAGCGTTTGCAGCAGATACTCGTGGTTATTGAAAGTTTAAATACTCCTTTGTTAGTCTTCATTACTTTTTATCTCCCCATTCCGATGCACGTCTGGTAAAGATTGATAGAGGAGCTGCATTTGTCAACAGAGCTGTCAATCATGTCACGTCAGATCTGCTTATCCGTCACATCCGATGCAGCGGTCAGTCAGCAGGGGGAGCTCTATATATTTTGGCCTCACTGCCAGGTAGCTGCCCCACCGTCCATCGTTATATACAAGTTGTTGTTTGCAACCTGTGAAGTCGCCCCCTGCTGGGTGGTAGCATGAATGGCAATTTAAGTCACCTCTGTGGTCGTCTAACTTCAGAAGAAAAGAATCTACGAGAGAAAAACAGTCAAGGCAGCAGAAACTTCTGTTCATGTCACTTAATTGGACACAAAAAGGGACTTCCAAGCATGCATTGGTTTAGATAATAAACTTTTACTTTGTTCTGTCAATACAGAAACACAAGCACATAAATTCTGCGTGGCTGCAAACACAAACACTAATGTAGTGGATAATCACGTAGGATAAAAGCATCTCAATTTCAGTATAAGGTTGAGGAGGTGACCAATTACCCTCTTGTCATTGTCCATGTTTTGTTTATACTAAGACCTTTACCCAACTTGACTTTTCTTCCAAATAATTCATGAATTGATTGTTTTATTTAAACCATTTGCTTAAATTTACCATTCTTTCACCTTTGCCTTTTTCCTCTTCGATTTTCTTTATGTATTCCTCTTTCACTGTTCAATTCGTTCCCCTTGCTTCCCCGCTTTCTCTCCCCTCCAAACTCTCTCCTTTTCTTTGGATTGACCAACATTTTCAATAGCAGTGGCCAAGGTTATTTGGCAGCGACGACAGAGCACATTTGTTTTTCCCTCTCTGCTGCTGAAGAAGACACTCCGCTATTCTAATGGACTCCAGAAGAGAGTCCTTTGAATTGGTTTAAAGAGAAGGCCAGCAGAGGCCCTCTTTCTCTCTGTCCTCTCTCCTTCTCGGCTTTTGTAGATGCTGACAAAGGAGTCTTTCTGTGTTTGCCATGGGACCAGATGTACCCAGGCAGCAGACAGGATGCTAACCC
The DNA here is from genome assembly GCF_963584025.1 of Labrus mixtus. Lineage (NCBI taxonomy): Eukaryota > Metazoa > Chordata > Actinopteri > Labriformes > Labridae > Labrus > Labrus mixtus. The sequence continues at coordinate 5,411,724 of NC_083622.1, read as the reverse complement.
CTGGAAGCCCTTATGTTTCTCCTGCTATAGGACATTAAAGCTCGCCAGGCAGCTTTGCATATTGGCAGCCCCAAATCGCAGTGAGAGGTGACTAAAAACCTGATCTTCAGTAAACACACAAGATGTAAGGTGATGTCACTTAAGTGAACTTTGCTAGATCACGCTTTCTAACTTGTTTGCACTTTGATACTTTATTAGGGAACCAAAATTATGATAGAGGCACCGAGGCCCACTAAATTGAAGACTATTGAGGCATCTTCCACAACTTGTCACAGTCAGAATATCATTGTTTTACCAAAATAGTGCCACAAGGGGGTGCATCTCTTATGTTTAAGTTTTCTTTAACAGAAAGTTGTTATTCTCTGGCAGCCATCTTGCATGTATTTAAGACCGTGAGAGGACTCAAATTCAGTGACGAGTCGGTGCAGGTTATGTCTCTATTTTTCTGCTCATGTATGATGTAATAATGAACATAGCGTCATGGAGACCCGGAAGTGAATGGTCGATTTTAAGTATTGTGCCGTGTGGAAATATCCACTCTGTTGTCTGTCGAAAGTCTGAGCTAACTGACGATTTCGGAAGTGGCGTGATGTAAATACGGGCTCTTACAGCTTCTTCTGCTCAGGCTGGCAGAAGAATGACAAAACACAGGGGTATTTTGGCTTCATCTTTGTTCAACGCTAGAAGGTTGATATGTAATGTCCGTCTGTATATAAAGTTTATAGTGAAGGCCTTAAAACTACTTCATTAAGTTTATAGCTAGATTATTTTTTTTAATTTAAAATAAGACATTTGTCCAATATGTGGAGGTTTCTACAATGTGACATAATTCACATATGGGTAAGTTACCTAAGTGAAGGATCAGTATATTGCAACATTAAAGAGGCAGAGCTCGATTGCATGGGGTTCTCATGTTTGTGAGGTAACCGACCAGGCTCAAAAATAATAAATAATAAAAAGAAATTATGAAAAAAATGTAATAAATATAGCAAATGTATTAAGACTGACTTAAATTCAGGGTTGTTAATTTTCGAAAACTATCAATTTTTTTCTTTTGTATGCTGTGTTTTGATTTTGTTTTTAACCTCAATGTAAAGCACATTGAGCTCATCTGTAATGAAATGTGCTATATAAATAAAATTGCTATCGCTATTGCTAAGATTCCCTCGGTGCTCTGTCCACACACCCTCCCCTCTGTGCTCCCTCTAAAGCCACGCCCCTCACTTACATGCATGCCGTTGCTCCAGAAGCGGACCTCAGCTCATTGCTTTGCTTGTGGAGAAACTACGCCGTCTCATGTCTCATTCAGCGGTCAGTAAACTCACAGTGTAAACTCCGTCATCGGCGACGCGCTTTGAGTGTGGGCTAGAGCACGCGAGGGGTAGAGAACGAGCCGGGAGACACGGAGGCGTCTGATTGGTTCATCAAATTGGTACCTCGAGGAACACATTGGTCAAAGTTTTTACGTGTTTACAAATGCTACAGATGACAGATTTTCTTTGTTCCTTTTTCAGAGAACATGAGTTACACATTTCTGTCAGGACCAAAAGACAATTTCAAGCAAAATCTTAAAAAGTGAATCTTGAGGAAATGACCAACCCTGCCTATAAACTAATGAGTGAAGTATAAAGAGCGATGCTTTCAGTAATTCATTCTTAGATAGAAGACGGGCGGTGTAAATTACCCTCGGTCTGCTTACATTTGATTAACCCCCTTTATATGTGATTAAAATAACATGATGGACACAGACAAAATCACGATCACAGCTTTTGAGTGTTTGAAATTAAGACCATCAGAAATCAGGAATCAACAAAATGTGGATGCTGCTTTTTTCCTCCGTTACACACAGATCAGCGGTATCGTTTTGTTCTCCCCTGCTGAACAGAGAAGCATCACGTCAGAGAAAAAAACATTCACACTCCCCTCACGAGGGAGCCGCTGACCTCTGCATGACTTCAATCCACTCCTGGATTGTTTTTCCATTGTGTGACTCAAACAGCCCGGGAGCCAGCGCTGCACCGTGAGCCTCTGTCAGGAGTCAAAGCTTTAATGCTGAGCTGGATTACACTGCAAGGGGAAAAGTGAGGAAGAAAGTGATTCTTAATGGGACAAACGATGATGCCTTAAAAAGTGGGATTATTCCATTACTTTTATCTCTGCATGACTCATTTAGCGATTACGGCTAATTATGTGCTTGAAGTGTGTTATATGATTAGTCTTAGACTGTGAGGACAATGAATGGCGGGATAATGTAGGCGTATTTAAATCGCTCTATGTATTTCCACCACTACAGTCTCACACAGGATCCCAATGCCTGCAGCTGAAGCAAGATTTCAGTAAATGCAACCATGCACTATTTTTCTATTTTTTTTGGCAATACCTTTTTAAACACAAAATTGATTTTCTTTTAAAGACTTATTTTTGGGCTATTTGTGCCTTTATTGTAGTGGATATAATGGTTGGAAATCAGAGAGAGAGAGAGAGAGAGAGTGGGGAATGACATGCCGAAAAGGAGCATCATGTCAGATTTGAACCAGGGCCGCTCGCTGAAAGGACATCAGCCTCAGTACAAGGGGCTCACGCCATGACCACTTGTCCACCGGCACCACAATTTATTCAAATGTTTTAATTCATCTCTTGTTTTACATTTAAATTTGTTATAAATGATGAATATACTGCATATATCTTATTGAATGTGTTTCCATTGTAAATCTTTTTTTTAGAGCTTCCCTTCATTTATTTTCTGATTAAATAAAATAAAATAAAACACAATGCTGATATCAAGTCCTCAGTTACTTCTCCATTCATTTATGTCAAACAGTTTGGGAAAATGACATGACAGTACTTCCACAGGTTCATGCCGTCATCTCATGATGTTATTGCTCTGAGGATTGAAGGTGAGGGAAACTCATGTTGCTGTTTTTTTTTTTTTCTGTTTCTTCTCCATCCAACAACAAGCTCATTAAACTGCAAGCAAACTGACATTTCACCCTAACTTCTCCGTCTCTCTCTCTCTTGTTTCACATCATTAAGTGGCGGTGTTAGGCTCAAAGGTAACCGGGCAAACTCTTTGAGGGAAATGGCTCGCCTGGTAAGCGGGCGTTTTGATGAGCTTGTCACTCCCTCACCCCAAACATGCCTCATTAGTAGTTCAGTCGAAACACCTATCTGAACCCCCCTTTAACCGTCCCATCACACACACACACACACACACACACACACACACACACACACACACACAAGCCATTTCTCTCTCTTTCTGTCTTTCCCTCCATCTCCCATCTCCCTCTCTGGCCCCCTCCTGTTTTTCAGCACTAATTAGCTGGCTTCTCCCTCTTCTGTGCTTCCCCAGTCACATCTCAAAGGGAGACGGATATGATTTTTCTTTAACCCAAAGGCCAACTTAATCAGCTGAATTAATGACTTTATTACCCGTTAGGCTTCGGGCCATGCAACACATTTCTCTCCAATGCCCAACGCTCCTCTCCCTATCTCTCTCTACAACTCACTTCTTTTTACCCCCTGCAGGATTTTTTTTTTTTTCCATTTCAGAAACAGAAAAAAGAGAGGCGTAGAGAACAGGCGATGATCAGCAGTAAGATACAAGCGAGACATATAATAATTGAACAGAGATAGAGTTACAGATAATGACTGTTTTAACATTTAGCTGGAAGTCGTTTCTGTAAGAATGTCTCCGTGGGTGTCCCAGGAAAAATAAAAAATGAAGTGAAAACACCATATTGTCTTTTTGAAATACATGTGTAATCACTACATCTGGAGGTATAACAAGGACTATATGGATGTTAAAGTGTTTGTTAGACCAATCTGTCATTTGAATATGGTAAATTAATTAGCACTCATGTCTGTCAAAGATGGAAAATGGCAACGTACAAACATTGAGTGGAAGCTCAATGAAAATCACTGCAGATCTGGATGTCTAAACACTCCTTTTTTTAATGGCTAAAATACGGTAATTAGTTGGTACATCAGTGTCTGTCGGTAGATATATTACAGCAATTGAAAAACACCCCTGATAAGGAGATGCGCCATTAGTCTTCTCATTTACTTGACAAACTCTAACAGAGCCCAAGGCCTATACATTGAATTAGGTTCATTTGGTGACAACAAAATAATGAGGTGGCTCTGCAGCGAGGAGACTGGCCTTGAGAACTCCTCCTCTTATATCTGTGAAGAGAGGAAAACAGCAGCCGTGTTGAGCTGTGCTCCGTGTGCGAAGACAAAGATGTGTCTGGATACGCAGAGTAATGCAATTCTTATCCGTTCTTTATTTTTCTATCTTTAAAAAAATGTTCAAGCTTCTTCACAGGGACCTGCATTTTATTCTTTGCAGTTCTGTACACTGTTGGCCGAATAAATTAAAATTGTTTTAGAATATTGGATCAGCCATAAGAAGCCTGTCTTTGGCAGCGCTGCTCTCTGTATGGTCGTCTAAGAATGGTCGTCTGGTTGGTCCACCATCGCCATGCCAATACATTTATACAGTCATGTTTCAATAACGAGTTAGGATTTTAAACTAAAATAGCTTCTGATTTAAAAAAAAAACATTCACACCAGGCTCGGCTATACTCTGTTGAAAAGAGAAAAAATAACAATCTAGATCTGTGAAAATGGTCAACATTTGACCTCATACAAACCACCATATTGAGATTTTCAAAGTGAGCATCTTTAAATGCTGATCAAAGCATTCAGCCCTGCTGTAGCTCTGTTCAGCTTCACCTGCATTTCTGTACACTCATAGTAATTATTCAATCTGAAATCCACCACGGCTGCAAAAAAAAGGCAACGCAAATTCCCAATTTCTTGGAAACCTCCTCGTAAGAACTTTTCAAAATGTTCTGTTTCAAAGGAACAACAGACAAAGCCCTTTTTTTTAAATTCACCTCCCTTGGATTTTAAAACATTTTCAATCAGAAGAGAAAATGCTGTGAATTTCCAACTTTTTTAAATGTCCTTGAACAGTCCTGGTCAAAAATCTTAAGTTAAATAGAATAAATATTTCTAGTTAGTTAGCTTCTCCATTTATCTGGATCATTCTCACACATGAACAAAAAAACCCGGAATCATCAAAAACCAACAATTAAACGCACAGTGCATATTTAGCAAGAACAGTAATCAGGTATTTCATTCACATTTTATATTCCTCAAAAATCAGTATGACTCTGACAGGATTATGTTCCACAAGCTGAAATCACAGCCCATTTTTCTTCCCCATCGTAATGAAAAGTTACTGTGATAAGGTTTGCTCTGTTTATCTTCCAGCTCACCTCGGTTTATCACCTCACAGTTATTCTTCAAAACATGATTTTTTGCTATCAACCCTGTGATAAATGCAGCTTATAACTATTGTGTTCTGTGATGAGACACACTATGCTTCACAGCCCTCTGTTATAATGTCCTCATGTGTATTTAAATTTCATAATTAGCACCTATTTGAACATTCATCATTTTAAATGACTGTATCGTGTAATCAAAGCATCCAAATGGTATTATTCAGGAAATACAAGAGACATGGAGTGACATCACTGCAGTGTTTCTGAGAGCTACATGACACATTTAACAATTAAGCAAATCTCCAGTGGTGTTCCAGGTATTCTTTAAATTGTTGAAAGTATTCTTCAGACAGAAATTATGAGGTCATTAATTCTTATTTGACTTCAAGGCATCATAAACAAACACACCAAAGTAAAAAAAAAAAAAGTTAAAGATACCTGCGAGCTACAATATACGTCTTCCAATCAACACCTTTAAAACAAATGAGGTTGCCTTGTTATTGACAATACCTGTGAACTGCAGATGAATTGTCAGTGGATGGAAAGCACTCGTTAGCAGCACATACCACCTGAGAAGAGGAGGATGATGATTATACGTGTGAGGACTAAAGAGTGTGCACAATCATTTAAATCAAACTGAAACATGATACACCTGCAATTTCATTCTATCTATATCAGCTTTATTAGCATTACTAATGACCAAAGCACAGGGTGCAAACCATTTGAAGTGTTTTACATAATCAAAACATTGTTTTCTTTAGGGTTTAAAAAATAACCTTCCCGTAACATTGAGGTGTGGATCCAGGGTACAAAATGAGGCACAAACCTCACCTTTATATGAAATGTTTAATTTGAGAATCTCACCTGACGCACACACTGCATGTCAGCAGCAGTGTCAAGATGCAAGGTGTGACCGATGATTTGGTTACGCTCAGCTTAGCTAGAAAGCTGCATCCTGTTTCTTCACTTCCTGTTTAATACAGCAGCTCCTTCCCCACAGGACCTATTAGTCAATTACACCTGAGTGCTGCTGTTTAATATGGGCTGAAAACATACCTGAGTTCTCGGCATCAAACACTTCCTTTGCTGTACATTCTTCCTGTGGTATATAGTAATGAGTGCAGCGGAGGTGTGCGTGCACGTGTGTGACATTCAGAAAAAAAAGGCAGGAATTATTCATTAGCTCTCTATTTCGCTCTCTCAGCCTCCCTCCTGATCCTCGTGTTCAACAACTCTGGGGCAAATGCAGAATTGCAAATGAGCTTTTTCTGGAAATCAAATTAATTGGCCATCCTCAAAGGCTTCTTGTCAAAGTTTGGGCTTGATGTGTCAACGATTCCCCCGCACATCTCCAAACAGCTCTGCACTATATGGTGCACAGAGCGGAGAAAACAAAGGAGCAGAGTGAAGCTTTCCATTAAAAAAATAAAAAATAAAAAAAGGAAAAAGTTCCCTTTGTGTGCCAATTAATAGAGCACTTCAGTCAGAGCAAAACTTTCAGAGTTGGTTTTCTCCTAACAGCACAATAAATTACCAAACAAGGCAGCTGTCACTTAGCCCTGTGCAATTTCACAAATAGTCTGAGTCTCATTAGAAGTCAGAATCTTATTTCTAAGGTTTCAGCTGCCACAATAAGGGCTTTCCTGCGGCTTCTCTCGCCGCACATAGAGAGAAATATTATCAAGATTTGCAAGATATTTGTATTTTATTTTATTCTGTTGTTCCTCCTGAACTGAGGGTTTTTGACTCATAGTAAAAATAGACAATGTAACCTGATTTGTTGGATCATACTCTGTAGGTATAGGTCGACTGCACTGTAACAAAAAGGCCTGAGTGAAACTGAGAGCGGTCGGTGAATTCAATGAGACAACAGTTGTGTTAACACGCCATCTAGTGCCGTTTGAGTGTATAACAGATCCTTTCAATGCAGTCATCTACCGTCTCAATCAGCTTTGACTCCATGCAAAAAGAAACATTGACTTTCTAAATTCTGAATTTTGGATCCATAAACAGATTAGTTCTTAGAACAGGAAAACATCAAATCACATGTGAAGCCCTGAGAATAAAAACACATCATAGATCACCGTCTGTTTCTCTGCAAACAGATGACGTAACACTTCATGTGATTTCAAGTATTTAACCTCACAGTATATCACATACACCAGTTAGCAGCAACGCTATCTAGTTGCACCCAATGTGAAAATGTTTGTGATTGTAATCTGTGGTTAATGTAAGAAAAATCTAAATGATTTTCTTTCCTTGTAATTACAATTTATATGGTGAAATTGATTGAATCCAAATGTGGTTTATTCCGACACACTTTCTACGATTACAGAAGTTAAGTTCATTTTAAAAATATGTGGGGTGCGGGTAGGCTAGCGGTTATCTCGCACGTCCTGTGTTCAGAGGCTATAATCATTTTTTTATTATTGCAGCAGCCGCAGGTTTGAATCTGACCTTGGCCCTATGTGCATATCATCCCCTACATCCAAACATTTCCTGTCTTTCTTCCTCCGCTGTCCTATCTAATAAAGGTAAAATGGCCCAAAAAACATCTTCATAAATGAAGTTATTTTCAATAAGTGATTAGAAAATCTATGATTTGATGTCTTGGGTAAAACAAACTGTGTAAATTACAGAATAGAAGAGGTCAAAATGCTCCAGCAACACTTGTAGTAAGAAGATCAACGTTATTAACAATTTAGACCGACCCGTTTCGGCTCCTGACCAGGGTCATCCTCAAGGCCGCAAGCCGAAACGGGTCGGTCTAAATTGTTAATAACGTTGATCTTCTTACTACTTCTTAAGTGTTGCTGGAGCATTTTGACCTCTTCTAAGCCTTTCACTCTTCATGCACCTTGTCAGTTAGTGAAGTTTGTGCCAGAAAATCCTCTTTTTCTAAATTACAGAACAGAAAATGAATGAAGTACAGATGTCTTCTTCTTGTGTCGGGTTTGGACTCAACCTTTCCCAATATATATCTACAATAAATGCATCTTCTTAACAGCTAACATTTCATTTGAATCCTTTTAGTTTCTCTGTTGTTTCTCTGCAGCTTTCCTTTTTCAATCACAATTTGTAAAACAATAAAATATTCACTCAAAACTGTTTTTGAACAGCTGGTGATCGTCTGACAGAAAACGTTTATTTATTTGTTTAATTTCAACATGCAACAATAAATGAAATGAAAGTATACTGTCAGAAATGATCGCCATGTTTTCCCTTCTGCTTTGAGGGTTTAGGTCATGACGGGGTTTTACAAGCTTGATGCGTCACACTTTTAAAACCCCTTTAAATAAATAATTACAGCGATGTCTTAACGTCATGTAACTAAAAAATGTTTCCAATGAGCCCCCAAAAAGAACAGAAATAATCAAAGTTCCATTTATTTACAAAAGATATAAATATAAATACAACTCTGTGTTTAAATGTCTGTACAAATGAAGAGGTTGGAAAATAAATCACTACAGTAACACGTCTGTAGACATTCACAGGGAGTACAACTTCTGAACGCAGCCTCCCCGTTGGTCCGGATAATTTCATGTGCTTTGTACAAATCTAAATCTAAAAAGGTGTGAAAAATGTTCAGAGGTAGTTTTTGAGTTCCACCTGTGTGTTGGTCAGAGCACTGAGCGGTATTTACATGCAAACATGAGCCACACTGCACATGCGTTCTCTGGAAAGGCAAACACCCGAACACGGACCGCGAGCCTCACATGGTCGCCACGACAACACACTATCTCCTCACAGACTGAAGACCTGCATAAAAGAGTAACAAGAAACACAGAGTTACGATTGGGTGACTGTTGATGTTGATGAAACTGAACTGACATGTGTTCAGATACTTTGTATGGGCTTACAGCACATAGAAACAGGAGAGCAATGGTGTCACTTCTGAACCAATTTTCAACCAATGATTTTAGTACGTTGTTGAAATAATGCAAAGACCCCTCCTTCCCCCTGCAATGCATTGTTTGAGCTGTCAGTCAAAACAGTGAATAACTTGTTTAAAAGAGCAGATAAAAAGGTCAGGCGAGGAGATATCAGATGCCCACTCAGAGGACATTCTGTACCTGCCTAAAAGGGTTTTTTCACACATGCAGAAAACTCCTGAAAATGTCCCTGGTGTTTTCAGGCTGAGCTGCATGTGAGGACACTAAAATCTTTTTTTTTTTCACACCAACTTCACCCAGAATTAATCCTGCAAGCCCCTTGTTAGAACATCTGTGGGCGGGGTTGATAATGTTTATATCACACAACCAGTGTGATCTATGTGCACTTAATGAAGAGGTGTCAAACTCTTTTTCACTTGTTTCCTAATACTGTGATTACAACCATTACATATGGCATTGATATAATAAATGAATAATGCTGATATGAAGAGAAAACCTCAGCGTATGTTAAGTAATGCTTCTTATGGATTCTTCAGGCATCTGTAATTGTAAAGTTACTCCTTAAGGAGGCAGCATTAACACACTATATTACATGATAACTATTGATATTGAATTATCCTTCAAAAAAGGAGTGTCATCATATTTTTGCCATATCACCCAGCCCTATTTAAAGGGTCGGGGTCTGCTACAATACACTGGAGCTAGCAGTTTTTTTTTTTGCTTGAGACAAAATTTTAACTAAAACGTCTCAGGATTAAAAAGGTGGGTTGGCAGTGCTGATAAAAGTTTTTTATGTAATGTACTGAAGGACATACAAGATGAACACGTTCCTGAAAACATAAAGTTTACTCCTGAGCAACATGTTTTGTTTTTTTTTAAATCGTACTTTCCCCACACTACCCGTCGTCTCACCTGAGGCAGGTGGCAAAGGCTCGACGAGCATTGCGGTGCAGGAAGTGGATGGGGAAGCCTTTGAAGGTGTGTCCATCTGGGACTGCCCTCCTCACCGCATCCTGGAACTCCTCGTTGCCACAGGAGACGCCGGTGCAGCGCTCCAGCTCGTAGGCTGACAGTGCAGAGGACAGAAGGTAGGATAGGTGGTCATCCCAAACTGTTGCCAGCTCCAGGTCCTAAAGGAGGAGGTCATTGGTCAATGGTTTATTTAAAAAAAAAAAAAAAAACATTTAAGATATTTTTTGGGCCATTTTGACTTCATTGGATAGGACGGCTAAAGAGAGACAGGAAACGTTGGGAGGAGAGAGTGGAGGGATGACATGAAGCAAAGGGCTGAGGTTGGATCCAAACACACAGCTGATGCGACAAGGACTTTAGCCTCAGTATCTGGTGCCCCGCTCAACGGTTTATTACCCAAGTTAATGCATACATTCAACTAGTTCAGTTGGTATAAACATATCAAATACTAACGTTCTTAAATTGTCTCTTTTTTTTAAGATTTATTTTTGGGCTTTTTGTGCCTTTAATGGAGAGATAGGACAGTTGATAGAGTCGGAAATCAGGGAAAGAGGGAGTGGGTATCACGAGGACCACAGCCTCCGTACATGGGGCGCGTGCAGTAACCACTGCGCCACCAGCGCCCCTACAGATTTCTTTTAACAAAAAATGTAATAAAAAATAAATAAACTGCTAACTCCGGGAATGAATGAATCACTTAACAAAGCAACAATTGGTGACCCAGGAGTAAACTCTTTTTCCACACATGCTGCACTAAGCATGTCAAACTTTCCATTTTGGAACATGCAGGTTTCAGTAGGAAGTACATATCGTTATAACTACGCTACAATGACAGTTTTTTGCCATTACATCAATGCTATGGACATTTCTGGAAAAGTGTGTGAAAAACACCATAAGTCCCATGTTGGTGTACGTGGTGATTTATTTACTAAATCGTTATTGTCCCACAGTGTAGTATCCATAGTATTTGATGTTTTCAGATAGACCAATCATTAACTGAGGGAACAAGTACTTGTTTTAGACTGTTCAACTTCTACCGTGTTTCCCAACAAGTTCTTTTATATGAACATTTAAATAAATGCACTAATTTAAGGAGTATTTCAGCCAAATGTGTGACTTGTCAAAAACGCTCTTTGCAGCTTTCTTTAAGTACCAAACTTTAAGTGTTCAAATCTCGTCTAGCACTGTTTTACCTTCCTGTGCTCTGAGATCAGGAAGCGCATCTCCAGCTCCAGCTGGTTGCTGGCAGCAGCAGGATCCAGGGACGGGGCACAGAGAGGGGGCAGGGGGGGCAGAGAGGTGGTGGAGCCTGGAGCACAGACGGACTTCAGAGCCTCTTCGCTCATCGCCTTCCACCGAGACTGATTCTGAGGAAACCAGAAAAAAAAGAAGAAAAAAAAAAGGACAGACATTTTAAGGATTGCTTTGATCAAGAATGACTTTTTCTTTTCATACAGTAGAACCAAAACATTGTAACCAATGGGGGCACGCCTGCAGCTTTCCCCAGTGGCTTGCACAGTAGGAGATGCAATCTGTAGCAGATGCAACCAGTCTCCCTGAAATCTGGACCTTTGATGATGATTGATTTGCAAACATCCAGTCACAAGCGTGCTGCTGTCTCCTCCAGGCTACCTCTGCCCTCTGTCTCATTAAAAATGACTATTTGAATAAACTGTCCTTACAAAATTAAATACACATTTAAAATGAAGATTTTCATATTGAAGCTCATTTCACTCTATGAACACAACGCCTGCCAGTGAAACAATATCAACATCATTTTACTGATGTGTACTACACAACAATGTACAATGAAACACGAGTAAAAGCCATTTACTTTGGTGGCATTCCGACCTTTACCAACCCAGCGATGGTAGTGACGGTGCACGCTGTGAGGAACACCTTTCTGTTACCTGCAGGTCAAAGACGCAGAGCTCCACAGAGTCCGATGGCTGGCAGTTGGCCAGGAAGGTCTGGTGGTTGAAGACGCAGCCGACAGTCCTGTAGGGGGAGGAGGGTTTGGGCTGGGGGGCCAGGGGCGGGGCATCAGGGTCTATGGCCTGGTGCAGGTATCTGACCACACATATGGAACAACGAGGCTAATTAGTGTCATTAAAATCATGCAAGCAAATGTTTAGAAAACTAGATCTCTTTAATATACGGACGAGTAATACATTCACATGAGAGAATAAAAGTGAGTGCCTCAGTTTCACTCCGTTGGTATCCAGTATTCTCAGCAATCCCCTTAATGTCTCTTGAATCATCACGTAGCCAGCCTGAATACATTTCTGATAAATCAGAGTGGGGTTTGAAAAACTAATAACAAGAACACCTGTAGTGACTTCTACTGATGAAAAGAAGCAGTAGACGACTTTGTGTCCAGGCGTCGACTCTTTATCTGGAACGGCAGGAGTTCATTAACACGATGTGACCGAAATACGGCGGGCTGCAATCATGAGGGTATTCAAAAGTAACGTTTAAGTACATAGCAGGAAATAGGAAACCATAAACCCCAACAAAACTAATATCTTAAACAACAGCTCCCCTTAGTGGGAGTCGGCTGTACTACGGTCAACATAGTTCGGTTTAACATGATCTGGCAGAATTTATTTTCTCATGTGAATGCAATACGCTTCTGTACTTATACTTTCATGTTTAGAAATCAATTAAGTGGTTCCATTTGTTCAAAGGTAGAGAAATATTGAATTATATCAAAGCTCTGAGATGAGAAAGAGTGGGTATCAGCTAAAAAGTGAAGAAATGCATAACGATTCAAATTAAAGTAGTGGTATGAGTTTACATGAAATTGCAAAATCTGAAAAGGTGAGTGACAGAAGATAGAAATCAAGTAGATCCACTGTGAAAGCTGGTAAAAAAAAAAGAGGTTGAACAAAACAACAAAATCCTGGAGTGGGGATCTGACGACTTGATCAAAATCAATTCTTTGGCAATTGTCTCAATAATTTACGACATGTCTTCATGAGATTCTCAGATATCCTGCTGTACAGCCAATTCAGGCAAAAACAAAAAAGCTTGATTCAATCCAGATCAAATCAATGAACGTGTTTGGCCTCAGATGACCTTAAAGTGTCTGATACTGATGAGTTATTGCAAGACAGTTCTCAAACGTGTTGCATTTCCTCACCAGCCCGATCTACAAACATGATTCTTGCAGCACTTCAAGCTTTGAAAGGGGGGATCAAATGAAGCAGCTGTATCAAATAACTTCAACTGTTTGCTGAGAAAATAAAAAAAGAATAAAACGTAATCACACCTATGTGCTGTCAGACTTTCCCAGAAAGTGATGCTCCCATCGGTTCCGCGGGTCAGGACCCAGGTGTGTGGAGTTCCCCTGTTTTTAGTTCCCACACACACATAAGCGTCCAGGCCAAAGCCCAGCAGGAGGCTGCACAGGAGGGTGGCATGGTCCTCACAGTCGCCCTACAGAAGAGGGGCGACAGTTCAATTCAGGTCCTTCAGAAACATTTTGAAATGTGAAATAAAAATGTTACAAAGATAATTTTCTGTTCTATTAAGTGTCATTTAAAAACGTTTGTAAATCAGTGTCCTTCTACACAATAGAAAACTCAAAGTTCTGGCACAGTGGTTAGTGTGCGCGCCCCATGTGTGGAGGCTGTAGTCCTCCAAGCAGGCAGTCCAGGTTCAGGTCTGACCTGTGGCTCCTTTTCCCGCATGTCGTTCCCCTCTCTCTCTCTCTCTCTCTCTCTCTCTCTGATTTCCGGCTCTATCCATTGTCCTATCTCTCCATTAAAGGCAGAGAACGACCAAAACACAAACAAAAATTGATTTTGTTTTGTGCTTGTCTTTTCTTTTTGCCCCTTGGTATGGTTATATTATTGTAATTGATGTGTCTATGTGTGTGTGTGCATGTCTGCGTGTGTATATGTATGGGTGGGGAGGGGGGGTATGTGACATGTTACCAAAAAAATAAATCTTTAAAAACTTTTAGATTTTTGAACATATAATTCAGCTATACTTCAACATCAGCCTTTTTTTTTTCCTTCAGTCGGATTATAGTGATGCACTCTTTTCGAGCTTTTCACAGAAGATCATGAGATTTGGATGAGAGCCCCAAAGGTAATAAAAAGACTATTATTCATGTTCCAAATATTTTTCACTGTTTTCTTGAAATACTTAACTTTGATATATGTTTTTTTTTTTTTTAAATCTCAAAACATAGTCATTCAAATTGTTTCTTGAATTGTATTTTATTTCTGTAACCTTAACCTTGAAAAGTCCAGTTAAATACAGTAAAGTTTTTAACCAGGGTGTACATTAAGAGAGATTTGGCAGTATTTTTCTAACCCTGTTGCTTGTCTCGTTCATCATGTCACCGCAGCAGTCTTTTTTAAACAGGCATACCATATCCTGTTCTCGATGCTCTGTGAGCTTTTCTCAGAACTGTTGAACGCGCGCATGAAAAGCCTGCTGGAGAGGAAATAAGCTCTGTAGTCATCAAATTGCCCGTGACAGTAAGCAACTCTTATTTTACTCGTGCAACTTTCCCGGTAAAGAGGCCGGGGATCGAGCTGGGGACTGGTGCTGCTGCTGCTGCTGTGTGCTGGCTCGGGCTGCAGGCGAGTCAGAATGATAGATGTTCCCCAGAAGTGCTAATATGGACGGCAGCGTCGGAACAGGCTGGGGACTGATGAGGCTAAATTAATTTTCCCCGGAATGAAAGTCATAAATCACAGCTGACAGCGGCCACTTTGTGAGAGTTGTGTTGTGTCTGTCTTGCCAGCCACTCACAGAGGAGAGGCAGGGAACATTTATCCAGTGGTGGTCTGGGAAATTCCCCACTATCTGCCTGAGAGATGAAAACGCATCAGTCAGCCGACTCCGTGCAATCTCCTCCTTTCTCAGAAACGACACTATCAGCTGTGCTAAGAATGGACGCATATGTAAGCTGCAGCGAGCCTGCATGATGCGTTTTATTACTAATGGAACAATAGACTGTTGCTATATCAATTCAGACACGCATAACAGTCGGTAGTCCACGTCTGAGGTCACCTAAGGACGGTGGTTTTCCTTCTTAGATTGGATGCATTTTTTACTAATTACCAAAACTTCAACTGCTTCACCAAACGTTAATGATTATGATTAATGATTCTCTACTTTACATTTGTTCTTTCATACAGAGGATTTTGAAACTTTACTATTATTTTAAAAACTATTACTTGTGATGTAAAAGAACAAAAACAACAGTATAATAACTGTAATTGTTGTTGTCATTGTTATTGTCAAATGACATTTTGAACAAGGAAATGAATTATGAATAAGGATATCGTGATTTCATGTGTCAATTGAAGAGGGGGGGGGGGGGGGGGGGGGGGGGGGATGTGTCTCAGTTGGTAGAGCCGGTCGTCCCTTAACCGGAAGGTTGGGGTTTCGGTCCCCTGCTCCAGCAGCCACATGTCTAATGTGTACTTGAGCAAGTTGCTTCCGCTGCTTTGTCAGCAGAGCGTGTGAAAGTGTGTGAACGTGATAGTTACTTCTGATGGAGCCTTTACAAAGCAGCCTCTGCCATCAGTGTGTGAATAAGTAGGTTTGACCTGCAGAGCAAAAAACTGATATTCATTTTTGTTTGGCATATGTTCTGTGTATGTCTTGTTACGTAACCTTGCTGCATGTTATGTTGATATACATTCATTTTTTTTAAGAAAACATAAAGGCAGCGGTCAGACTAAAAAGGTCTGCAACCTTTGAAATGACGTTAACCCCGTTATAGCACATGTCATATCATAGAATGTTACAATGATGAGTTATAAGGGAACGTGCCACAGTATAATATATTATTCTCCTCTGTGCCAACTTTGATCAAGTACTAGATGTTGTTCTCATTTCTATTTCTTCTCACAGGTGTCTTTTTTGTTTTGCTGTGATAAATTCACTGGATATTTTGTTTGTATTCCACAACATCTGATCACTGACTCGAGTCAGTACATCTGTGACTGAGCTGAAGGTAAAGGTGGTTCAGAAGCTCAAAAGCAGTCCAAGAAGAGGTCTTAATGTTGCACTGGAAAATGTCCATGTCACATTTAGAGGTCATCGAATTACTGAGATCATCGTCGTCAATTCATCCCTGGGCTGGATTTTATTTCAGGCGTCTGATCAGAGACAGGTTACACTTGATGTTATGTGGGCGGTGAAAAGCTAGGACCTGATATAAATGATAAGAAGTGTAATGCAGAAGTGAAATGTGATAGTGATCTACATTTGATGACTGCAGGTTCAAACTTATGATGTCGAACAGTTTAAATCTTTTGGTGTTGAGGTGTTGTCCTTTCTGTCCAGAGTGTGTGGTTTAGATTGATATATGGAGAGGTTTATTATCAACTACTGGAAGATGAATTATTTTTGAGAAAAATAAAAAAACAGCCCCAGTTCAGCCTGTCGTTCCAACAATGCATTTTTAAATAAGCAGTATTTTAGATGGGTTTTTTTTATAATAAACTTTCCAGCTGTCATATTACCAAGTAGTCTTTAACACTGCGGCACTTCTTCTCAACAGAATGGACCACTTGGGGCTTGCAACAAAAGCAAGTCAGTCCCCATGGAACCCCATGTAGAAATACCGGACTGGAGCTGAGCAGAGCTCTCATTGGGCAAGAGGCAGGCAACACTCACACAGCCTCAAAAAGAAACCCATTCTTATTCATTTACTATTAAATTATCCAGAAAATGTCCTTTAACATCCTTACATCACAGTCATTGACATTTAATGTGTAAATAGATTGTGAGTGTTCAGTCCAGAGACTTAGCTGCATGTGTGACGGCAACATAATGGGCTTGTAATAACATGGCAGGATGAATGGAACAAAAACAACTTCAGAAGGAATTCTGGTTTGACCAGCTGTAAATCTGCCATTGTCTCCGTCGTTGGCAGTGAAAATCGTAAAAGTACAGTAAGTGCATTGTCGTCTGAAAAATGAGTCAAGCCCTGCTGTGGCTGCCAAGAAGTTCGGGCCAGTTCTCCTTACCTTCCCGCGACACAGGAAAGCCATTAACGTGCACCACTGCTCCTGTTTCCCACCACCTCCGCCGACCACCGGGGCCTTCTCGTGGGTCAGGAGGCTGACGAAGCGGGCCGCCTGTCGAGGGCTCTCCAGCAGCCGGCCCGCCCGGAGGACGCGCACATAGGAACACACCGGCCTGTTGATGCCATTCTCATCCTGCAAAAAAAAAGCGTGAGGGACACCCGGAGGAAATGGTTGGGTCTCTGCGAAATCACTTCATCACATAACGCTTCAACTTGTCCCCCACAACACGTGTGACTGGAGACGCACCTGTGCAAAGATCTTGACCATCTTGGATTGGTTTGATGGCCGTATTTCAAGAAACTCCCTCCACCACTGTTTGGCATAAACCAAAAAGAGTCTCTCTTTCTCTGCCGTCCTCTGCCTCTCCAGTGACCGCTGATGAGAAACACACAGTGACGTCAAATGCGACTTTAATGTTTCCTTTACAATGCTGCCCTTAGAACCAGCCCTGATTGACTCTTAACAGTGTTAATGGAATTCTGTTGTAATGATTCACTGTGAGCTCAAGGCGTTCCTCTCTTCATGAATAATGTAGCAGATGAATAAACAGAGGGATGAAACAGACAGAAGGATAAAGAGAGTTCAGTGTGCTGACCTGTGTGCTGATGATGTCACTGCCCAGAGTCTCTGTGAGAGGAGGGTAGAGCTCCAGACTGACGGTCAAAACACCAGCTGGAACTTTACATTCACTCCCTTTCGACACACACACACACACACGCACACACATTTGAAAAAAGCTTAAGAAGTGACAGATAAACTGCATGGTTTTTTTAAACAATATTACACATTTCTAGTATTTTCTAGTTGATTAAATGGTAAAACAGTAAATGGATTGTAGTTCTATCACACTTTTGTAGTCTTCTGATCCTTTTAAAGCACTTTAACACTGCATGTCACATTAACACACTGAAGGTAGAGGATCTCGTATTGTGCACATCAGTAATGACTTATCCCATTCATATACATTCAGAGGCTGCTGGCTATGCCACCAGTAGCTATTTGGGGATCAGAGTCTTGCCCCAAAGACACTTTGTGGACTGCAGAAGCTGGGAATCAAAGAGCCAACTGAACGGTTAAGAGACGACCCATTGTACCAATGAGCTGCCCCAAGAATCTCCTTCTAGATAAATGAAGTTACCAGCATGTACCATAAGCTCTTCTGATTAGATGATGTAAAAAACTTGAGCTGTGGTCAGACACAGTCTTTTGTATCAAATTGAGATCCAATGCTGTTTTCTGACCTGGTTGCTTTCAAAACTACAGCAGTGTATATTTGGCATTCTACATTTAAGTAAAACGACATTCTTGCCTCTACCAGTCAACTGTCAACACACACCTCTACCGCCACACATCTGACTTCACAGACAGTTTTAACTAAGAGGCTCGGGGTAAAGTCAGGGAGTTAAATTTGGTCGATTTTGAGACATTTCCAGGAGATTGTGTGCGTGAGGAAACACCATGAGCTACAGTTATTTACCCTTTTGATGTATTAATAATAATACATTTAAGTTGAATCATTCACTTAACACTATCAAGCATGTATCCAGTCCAGCAGAATCCTCTTTCCTCACCTACTCCCATCAGCTCCGCAGCAATGCAGGTCTTCCCATTGGGTGAGCCGAGAACTGTCCTCCAGTCCAGGAAGTAGGATGAGACCAGCGTCGTCTCACTTGAGGTGTCCGTCTTGATCAGGACCAAGTGAACCGGGTCACACAAAGACAGCATGGTTGTCGAATCAGCCATTGTACTGCCTATTCCTGCAGGGTGAGAAAGAGTAATCGCAAAATTAAAACTCATAACAGACAAAACATAAAGTATCAGCTTAGTCCTGATTGACTGACACCAACAGGGCTTAGTACCTTCTCTGTGGATCTCTAAGAGAAAGCCTTCCTTCAGGTCTGGGTCGCAGGCACAGGGCACTGGTTTTGAGTGAAACCTCTGGTTGCGGAAGTGCAGGTAGAGTGTAAATGTAGAACACACCTGTCCAGGTAAAGGCTCTGGCTCCTGGAGATGCTCCAGAAAGGCCTTACCACCAAGTACCTGGACATAGAGGTACCGCCTTGATGGGTCAATGTTGGCTAAAAGAAGAAAAAATAAAGATCATCACTAAGTTGTTTACAAGGACATCGTTAGTGAAAGGAACAAGGCCATGCTTTGATGTTGGTGGTAAAACAACTTATCGTACTTCTTTCCAGCTGAGTTACATTCTGGTCCACAAAGTGAGTGGCAGGTCTTTGTGGAGATCCTATTTCTGCATCTAAACGTTGGCCGCCCTTGGTAAAGTGTAGGTCCTTCATCACATCGTCAACGATGCCCCTGCGCTGCAGAGCATGTAGGAAATCCACCTCGGACAGAGGTCGATGGGCTTGACCTCGGTCGTCCTTCACCGTCTCTGCCAGCACCTCTCGGATTCTCCCATGGATATCCATCTGACAAACGGAAAAGTCTCAGAGCTTAACAAAGTGGTTCGACATACACTGCCTGTCCCAAAAAACTAAGCAAATAGGTAAGAGCCTCCCATTGGATAATAACTGCATGGGCGATTATCTTTCAGCTGGCAGCAAGTTTTTTAACCCCAACTGATGCAATGAGTAGCTTCTCATTTCTTAACCTACGATGTTGAAAGACCCATCATGTGGTCGTGGAAAAGATGTTAGTCTGTTTGAGAAGGGTCAAATCATTGGCATGCATCAAGCAGAGAAAACATCTAAGGAGATTGCAGAAACTACTAAAATTGGGTTAAGAACTGTCCAACACATTATTAAAAACTGGAAGGAAGATTTCCCCTGTTCCTGAGTGATCAGGGTACGAAGAGAGGCAGATTAAGTGATGCACCCATCATGCCTAGTGCCTACTGTACAAGCCGGTGGGGGCACTGCTATGATCTGGGGTTGCTGCAGTTGGTCAGGTTCAGCAACATTATGCGCCTGCTGACTACCTGAATATACTGAATGACCAGGTTATTCCATCAATGGATTTTTTTCTTCCCTGATGGCACGGGCATATTCCAAGATGATTCATCAGGATTCATCGGGCTCAAATTGTGAAAGAGTGGTTCAGGGTGCATGAGACACCACAGAGTCCAGACCTTAACCCCATTGTAGAATCTTTGGGATGTGCTGGAGAAGACTCTCCCATCATCAATGCAAGATCTTGGTGAAAAATGAATGCAACACTGGACGGAAATAAATCTTAATAAATCTGCCGTAATCAAAGCTAAAGGCGGTCCAACGAAATATTAGAGTGTGTGACCCTTTTTTTTTTTGGCCAGGCAGTGTATCTGAATGTCTTCATCCCACAGAAAACTCATGTGTTGATTCATAAAATGCAATGCAGTTGACCTGGTGATACAGAAATCATTTAAGGGTATTTTAAGAAGTGATCGTCTCAGATTTCTTTCCTGACTCATGTTTCTTACACGATGCTCTCTTCTGGTGACTTCATTGTACTTTGGAAGTAACAAGGAACAGCTGCTTGTGAATAAATGAGTCTCATCTTTAAGACCAACACACCTCTTAGACAAGTCAGAGAGTGAGTAAACAGATTTGAGAATGATCTATGCTATTACATTAAAAACACTTTAAGGAGTATTCACTGACTGTGACTACAGCTGGGATCCTTCATTTGTTAAAGCTGCTGTAAGTAGGTTAAAGTTAGTAAACAAAGCAGTATCTCTTATTTTTCTGCTGATTTTAAATACAATAATACATTTAAATAAATATATAAAAATAATAAATCAATAAAAACATTTGATTACAGGTTTTGTAGGTAGCAGCTAACCTTGAGCAGATGGTTGTGAATGATTTGCTTCAGCTCGCAGGCTTTCTCTGGAGGCAGAGACATCACAGCTGATGAGTCGATGTTACTTTTAAGAAAACAGACTCGAACAACAGCTCTCGCTTTTCTTCTGTTAGCAATATTTGATCCATATAAACATTATTCATCTGCGGAAAAAAATAAACAGCCCAAAAGTGACAACAACCATCGACGGGCCATAACAATCAGTTCAAACTGTGGCGGAAAACCAAGCGGGAATCCGTCCCCACATATGCCTGACAACGTTATTCAATCAAATGTGTGATATTCGAACAATTCTGTCCCTGTAGAAATATAATGTACATGTTTTAATACCATTTAAAAATACTTGATTTATTAACGAAATTTGTTTTATATGTTTGGACGAAGAAATACTTTTTTATCGCGGGGATTTTAACGGCTGCCTGGTGAAGTCACGATCTGCGCCTGCCATTAAAGGACCCATTTGTAGTCCAAATTGTAGTTTTTTTCTCTGTACAGTATTTCGGTACAGTAAGAAGTAGATAGATAATACATCCATAAGGCAGATGTTTATTTAAACCTGTTTCATACAAAATATTTAAAATGTCTCTTTCTTTGTCAGTACAAAAAAAAACGTTTGTAGGATTAATAGTTTAAATTCTTAAAGAAGATAATTTTTTTTTTTAGCATATTGCTCATACTGAAAATACAGTACTGCCTCACACGCCAATTCCACCCCACAGACAAGAGAAAATGAAATTACTAAAGCAGTCAATATGAGTAAGGCCTCTTCTTGTAATATTGAATCAATTCCTGGAATCCACGGGTAGAGGCCTCCAGTCTGGCTGCATTGATTTAGCTCATGGTCAGAATGAAATTATGCCTATAACACAGCACAGCAGTTCAGGGATGGAGGAGAACAGTTGGTGGAGCCATAAAAGCTCCTTTTCTGACACAGAATTAAGGTCGGGGGGGAAAAAACAAGTAGAACAAGGTTTGGTAAAAAAAGGTGAATGTTTTATTTTAAGAAGTATTTTGTGTTTTATTTTCTTTTTTTTTTAAAACACCATCTGCCATGTTTTTCACTGTAGTTCAGCAGTGTACAAAACTCCCCTGAAATCTTATGTGGAAAACAAGAATGAATGGAATGTTACGTTCACACGTATCTCTTCTGGGTTAAATAAGATCTTAGTAAAAGCAATGTCCAAGAGTGGTATCTAGCCAATCATCTTCCCACGCATACACGGGGGGGATAATGACATTCACGTCCATTTACAACAAAACTCTCAACGCCGTTTCTCGTGTTACACGTGAAACACCGGCTTACATGAGCCGTCATCTAAACTGATCATGCTAGGAAAGCTTGGAGCACACACTTTTCCATTTAACTCACTTCAAGGCACATAAAAAGCTATCTCAACCAGCAAACAAACAGGTAAAGATAAATGTAGACTATTACTACCCTAACTGGCATTTTATCCAAAGTGCTCGCCTCCAACTTCTACATTGCACTATTATAGTTTCAGACTGGTACAAGTCAACTGAAAACCAATTCCTGGATGCTATAGTTTCAAATTAAGAAGTCACACACAATGCAAGCTACAGTGCTATCACTTTGTAATGCAGGTGTTTGTTATACTAAAGATCGGATGGAAATTACATTCCACACATTTGGAGTACAAGGTTTTCCATTTAGCAGCCATCTTGGCTGTACTCTTCTGAGAATCAAACATCTTTGCTTTGGTTTCCTCTTTAAAACGACAGTGGGATAACCTGAACACACATATACACACACATGAACCCATCCAGTGGGTAAACACACGCTATATGCGGTGAAGAACCAGACAAATTGTACAAGCAAAAATCTATGGAATAAAAAAAAAATCAAGCTCTTATAAGAGAAAATTAAAGGTTAATATTCTGGCCGAGTTTGAAATGTCAGCAAGGCAGCTCCCCATGAAGTGTCCCGTCACAAAAAATATATATCTGGCCATTTTGGGATGCCCTGCTTAATGTGAATGGAAGAACAAGTGGTGCTCTTGAGAACGTCTAAATGCATGCATGAAATGCAAATTCAACTAACAATAAAAAATAAAAAAAAAGGAAAAAAAGCCATTGCTGATTTCTTGAGTTGTAAGTCTTCCTACATATCCAAGGTAGGAAGGACAGTCAACACAAGGTTTTTTGAAATGTAAAAAGAATCCAAAGATGATCAAAACACATCTGACCATTAAAAATAAAGAATTCAAAACAAACCTGTTAGAATATATATATTTGTTTGCTTTGTACTGCAACTTTAGTAAGTTTCTTTCAAAGCATTTTGCTATGATACAGTACATTCATCAACATTGACAAGAAGGAAAAGAAATTAAATCATCGTGCTGGCACCAAGATCCTGAGATGTTACTATATTTGTTAAGATCTTACATGAAAAATATACACACACAATCATTTGATCCAGCGCTCCCGCATTTTGACCTTAAGAAATAAATACCCTCAGTTATGCACATGTTACCTTCTAAATCTAAAACCTAGAGAAGTACCTAATCCCAGGTACTGGTGCAAAATATGAGTCAGTTAGAAGTGACTGCAGATGTTTCACTGGAAGTACATCCAGCACACCAGCAGGCCCGCTGCCAAAGCTGTCCCGGCACCCACGTTGAGAAGGATGGGTCTCCAGTACAGCCACTTCTCTCGACCTTTCTCCGAGTCGGTAAGTCTCTGTTTCATCTGCTGGACCCTCTGCGTGGTGCTGGCAATCCTCTCCTCACGGTGCCGTTTTCTGACACTGGGGGGGGCAAAAAAAGAAGAGCCAGTTATGGGTAAGCAAAAAAAACCAGTTTGAACATGAGATCATTGTGAGGCACTGTACAGCTGATGTGCCAAAGAATTTAAAGAATTATCTGATCTTTTTAATTGTCTTTTTTTAATATTTTGAACATGTAACAAAAGATGAACATAACATAAATAACTGCTGTAAAGTGGCGCTAATAGGTCTCAACAAGCCTAGCCTCAACAAGTTGAAAAATGTCACTTTAATTGAGTTTTAAATCCTTTAAAAAACACAAGACCAATCACACACTAGTTTCGCCCTCATAAAGCCTGCAGCATTTCAATACTTGCTCACTCAGGGATCCACCATTTGTCCACCCTTCCACAGATTTGAATGAAACTGTGTGTTTGTGAGTTTCTGCTCAGCTGCTGTCCAACCCTGAAAGGACTGCTTCACCTTAAAACAACGCACAGGACTACTCACTCTTACGCCTCTTATATTTTCTAGTTCAGAGTTTTTGAGGTTCATAACCTTGTGACATGGCCACAATGATTAGAGGGGAGACAACATTATTTAGAAGGTGGTTTGATTAAAATAATTCCTTGCAAGGTCCCTTTGGGGTGTCTCTGTCCCTGTCAGTCATGTTTCTGGTGGAGTCACGTTTATGCTGCTCGGGCGGTCCAGGTTGACCAGTTGGGAAGTCGTTCTTCTGACTTAACGTGATTTCAGTTCAGAAAGACAACAGCGTTGACGCTACCAACAAGATCTGTGGAATGTAATTGTTACTTTTTTGAGAAGAAAGTTGATGTGCGATATGTGAATTAATAAAAAGTATCTAAACATTAACAAAACATATTTTGCCTCCCCATGTTATGACGATTCTGACGTCAAGTTGGCAAGTCAGGCACCTAATTAGTTTCTGAGTTGTTGCTCTGACTTGAGCAGTTGTTCATGAGCATTTTACAACTCGGGATCTCGTTTTTCCGATGTGTCCGACACCACTTGAATGCACCATTAGTCTGCAGTCAGCCTGGTCATGTGTCCTGCTTCAGCTAGGTAGACACAGGTGTGTAGGGGGCGTGGCCAGGGGAGAACATAGGGAGCATTGTTTATAGGTTTTTCCTGTGAAGAGGGCAGAGGAGAGCTGCTGGAAAGCTGTTATCTTGGAGGACAAACTGAAATATTGACTCCTTTTCACGATGCTTCCTACTACACATAAGAAGCAGATATGTGGTTTGGAGGGCTGTGAACATTGAGATCAAGTCAGGACTCTTTGAGGTCTAGTCATTAAGAAATCTTAATTCCAGGATCGGCGAGTTCCACTATATGGACATCCTCTTTTTTTCCTCTTATTGATGACTTTGCAATGCATTGCTTTTTATATATATTTTTTGCTTGGATTACTGGGATCTTCCAATTTTGGAGCTTTTGAGACCCTTCCATTTGAACTGAGTGGATAACAGGAAGGTTTCCAGGAATTGCAATGGGACATGAGAGGTGGACACTATTCTTTTTCTCAAATATTTTTCTTTGTTATTATTTGTGTTTAAATTGGCGGTAAAGTGTGCATCTAATTTTCTCCTGTTGTCTTTTTATATTATTTATTGGTAACAGGGTTGCTCCCCCTTTTCCTACCACTCCCTTCTTGTTTAAGTTCCTCACCAGGTTTTGTTATTAAATTCAGTAGATTTGAATTAAAAAATAAACTATGATTTTAAATTCAGCTGACAGTTCTAACCTTCAAAGAGAGAAAGGAAAACATGCACAACATTAATACCTTCAAATTAATTACATTAACTATCAAATTTAAGATTTTCTAAGTCTTATAAAATATTATTTTTTATTAAAAATTGACAGTCCCTTAAATAAATGAGAATTTAACTTACTGACCGTAAGTAGCAGCACTCGTTTCAAAACAGATTCATTCTAAACAAGGTCGATCAATGGGGCGGCAGTAGCTCAGCCTGTAGGAACTTGGGTTGGGTACTGGAGGGACGCTTGTTCAAGTTCCATAATATGGAAGTTGTTGTGGTAGCTGGAGAGGTGGCAAGCCTCACCACTATTGTGAATACTTCCAGCGCAAAAAGCACTGTCTGCAAACACAGGCCCTAATAGAAATCAAAAAGACATTAAAGGAGTCCTGAGCTGTTACTTACTGTCCAGAGTTCTCTGCAATGCTGTTGTCTTGGCTGTCTGGCTCTCCAGCAGGTAGGTGCTCTCCAGCAGGTAGGTGCTCTCCTGAGACAGGTTGTGGCTCCTGACAGGGTCCTGGCTGACCGTTGGGCCTGCTGTCATTGAATTGAGGTCTGGGTGGAGGTGGTGGAGGGGGGGAGTCATCTCTGGACATCACTATCTGCTTGATTTGCTAAACGACACAAAGATGCAACACAGGGAATCGTTAAGTTCCCTCAACAGTTGGCATTACTGCGTTACCTCCACACTTGTGAATCAGTAAAGGTCTTACATTTTTACATTTGTAGTTTACAGACAGAAAAGTAATAAACAGCTACCGGTAACCCCAAAGCATAGGTAAAGCAATGCAATGACACCACTAACTACTCTTTTGACATTTGTAAACTTGAAATGGTGGTTAATTACATTAAAAAAAAAATTATTTGGAGCTATTTATGTCGTTATAAAGAGAGACAGGGCAGTGGATAGAGTCAAAAATCAGTCATGATTTTTTTTGGGCAAAATCATGATTTTATCACAATTTTTTCATAGTGATCTTAAGACTAATTTGTAAGTTACTGACCAGTTCAACCAAACGTAATTCCCTGTATAATGTTTTTAAATGCACAAAAACGGTGCTGACAAGTTTAGTCTATTTGAAAAACGTCTTTGTTGGGGGTCTGGAGGTCTCACCCAGAACATTTTTTGAATCAGAAATGTCTTACCCCCAATTTGATAAATATTTATGCACAATTTGAAGGTTTTCCTCACCACTTTGAAATTATGATTTAGTAATGTGCTCTCTTTTTGTGTTCATCAGGAACATTTTCACACAGTGATGCATTCATGCATTCATGCAAAACATGTAGACTTCAAGTTCTTGTGTTTCTGTTCTATTTTCGCCCTGCAGACTTCCTACAGCTGTAGCTTCTTACAGGCTCTGCAGCCTTTGTTTATAAGCTACGTTGTTTTTAATGATGTTATAGGATTAACTTCAGTTTTTTTTTTAATCATAATACAGAATGTGTTCATTGGCAAATCGTCAACACGTTCAAATCCTTCCCGATCTAAGATCGTTATATCGCACACCACTAGCCCCAGTGGTTAACTAGATTTGTACAAACAAACAGAGAATCCTAAAAACAAGGGACAAAGAAATTGCTGTAGTTTAAAGCCACCAGTTTTTACTATCAAACCCTTCAAACCTCTAGCTGCTTGGGGTAATAGTTTTACAAATAAAGTTGAAAGTGGAAGGCTGTTGGAGAGTCTGTTTTATGGTTTGAGTAAAAGCCTGTCCTCTATCAGATACACACTGGACATTGGCAGTCATCTGTCCGGTCTCAGACATCAGAGTTTCACTGCCATAGGAGCACTAAAGCCTAAACAGCATCATGAACGAGCTACCTGTGCTGCGGAGTAGTCTGTCAGGACGAGTCTGGCTCCCTCAATGACCGCCATATAGGAGAAGCGGAGCTGATCAGGGGTCTGGATCAGACCCATGCGGTATTCCCTCATGTCGAGTAGCACCTTCTGTATGTCCACCGATGATGGGTTTTTTCTCCTGGTCATCTGCAAAACAGATTAAGATGTTTAAGAAGACAAATGAAAAGCATCTGCATTGAGCCTAGTTTTTTATTTTAAGACAGAAAACAGACATGCTGGCCCAGGCTTCTAATCTTAGAATCATGTATGGATGGTATTAAGAGGGTATAATGTAAGAGTTTCAATCTTAGTCAACAGAGATCCCTGATCAGAAAAGCAATCAAGTTATATACTATGATTGTGTATAGGTCATTTCTCAGTCCGTTTGGTTACTTTGACATCAACACATACATACGATATATGTCAGGCAGGAGGTGATCTAACTTGACTTGACATTTTTATCAAATCAGAAGGTAAGCATAATAAGTTAAAGACTGTTTAGTGGCAGCTTTGACTGTTAAAAGAGAAACTTAAGGCTTAACGCAACACCATGCAACTATGTGGTCCTAAAATAGTAGCTTAAAAATATTTTTGGTTAACACTGACATGAGATAAGGATAATATCTTCTGTATTCTCCACCCTGAATGACTGAAGAACAAAAACATTTATTTTAGTGTTCATCTGACACATTATCACACAATGCTAAATGACATCATTTTAACACTTTTACAAAACATGTAGGCATTAGCAGTATCTTTTCATTCAGTCGTCAGCTGCACAAAACAAATTGAACAACAGTATAAGAGATATTTAACATGAGACGTTGCACCACAATCATTGAATACAAAGACGGATGTAAAGGCAGATGTCTCTCCCTGATTATGTGCAGAGCCTGTGTCAGACACTTCTTCTCTGGGCTTAAACTGTAGCAGGAGAGAGCGAGCGAGGATCGCCCAGGGATTAAAAGGAAAAAAGAAAAAAAAAAAATGGACGGCAAATATACTTAGGCAGTCATAAATATGGACAACCTGGCAAACTGCCCAGCAATAGTCCATGTGTGGGAAACACTTTCATGGATAATTTCAGTCTCGAGGGTCAACTCTTCAGGATGGAAAATTTTGAAATTCCTGATAAATTCGAAAGAATAGCATCGCTGATTATGTCACTTGTATTGAGTACGGGTACCATCAAATGCAAGAAGTGCAAAAAGCCTTTCTGAATGAGAGCAGTAGAAAAGTAACTGAAGCCGTTTTCCCATATGCACTCCTGAAAATATCTAGATAATTTCAGGAGGACTGCCATCATTGAATCCATCCTCTCCTCCTCCATCACAATCTGAGTATCATATACTCTGCAGAGATGGTGATAGACTGCAATCTGCCATCTCTCCACAACCTGTACACCTGCAGGACCCTGAGGCGTTCGGGTAAAACTGTGGCCCACCCCAGACACAGACTATTCTTGACCCTCCGTTGAGAGGCTGCGGTCCATCAGGATCAAAACCTCGTCACGCCACAACAACAGTTTCTTCTTCTCTGCTGCCAGCGTCATCAATAATGCCCCTGCCCTACCTGAAACCCCCACATTACATTAACGCACATTGGACCTCAGAATTCTTCTGTTTATAAAAGCACACTGTGTGGAAATGTATACTGTAAGATATTTTCACAGTAGATCATGCACATACCTGCAAACATGTACAGTTCCTCCACTGCACCTTGTGTCTTCATATTCTATTATATATTTTTATTAGCTGTCCGCATTAACTTGTCAATCGCCATCAATTAAGGTCTAAAATGTTCATTTCAATCACAGGCTATTTTGTCCCTTTAGGGCGCTCTGTAGATAAGCCTCTAATGTCTCCATGTAGTCACTGTGATGGAAAAGAACGACACTGCTGCGTCTTTGAATGTCTCAATTCACTTTAAAAAAAAGTCCTAGAGATCATTTGAAGAGTCAAAAGTAATATCTCCTTTATTACATTTACTTCTTTACAGTTTCCTTTAGCTCTTGTCTTTGAATTTTTGATCTGGAGCAAGTTCCTTTTTCGCTGGTTAAGTTAGTGTCTTGACCTTCAAACTACCGGAAGGACCTTAATTAAGAGACTGGACAAAAGCACTCCGTCAATATCAGATCCGATACCAATATTAGATCGGATCCGATGACCATGACCACAATTTCCCAGTTTGGGATCAATAAAGTAATTCTATTCTATTCTATTGACAGAATTTTCATATCGGTGCCGATCCACGTCACCGATCATGAAAGATCGTCGGGCACTTTAAACGCTCTCAACTCGCACTGTCTCACTTTGAAGACATTCAGAGCGAACTGCAAGTGGCCACATATGATCTACATCAAGACGTTCAGGCGAGATGGAACAGCTCCTTCTATATGATCAAAGTTCTTTGTCCTCATCAGCAGGAATATTACTGTTTTCATAGCTTTTTGACATTGTTGCTCGACTTCCATGCTAACTGTTTTTCACTAAAACACCAAACCTTGGCAATAACACAGATTCTGATATTAGATTGATAATGCTGAAGCATAAGTGCTTATAAATGATTTACTGTTGTTGTCATATACTGTAATAACCTCTTCAAACTTAAAAATGCAATAAAGTAAGCTGATGTGTTTCCATTTTATTCCTATTACCAAGGTATTCAACTAAGCTGAAAAATGCACCCGACATGCCACAACCTCTCCCTTTCCATCTGTTATTAAGTAAGCATAATCTTTAAATCTCATCTTGCTCGCTTGCCATAACTCGAAACTATTGAGCAATGTTTGAACTATTTGTTGTCAACCTTGACTATCGACTTGAACCGTTTTTCGATTTTCTGCATATTTGATGAAATTCCCTCTCCCCCTTTTTCCTCACCAGGACCAGGCAGGTGTCCACCAGGGCAAAGGTCCCAGAACGCCCAATTCCAGCACTGCAGTGCACCACAGAGGGCCCGTGTTCCTGGTCCAGCGAGCAGGACTCCCGCACCTTGAAGAGAAACTTCAGAAAAGAGGCGGGAGATTCCGGGACACCGAAGTCAGGCCACGTGGTGTAGTGAAAGTGGTAGATCTCCCTGGACTCTTTCGTCTGACAACAGAAGACACGAAATGTAAGCTCAGATTGGATCATTTCTTTAGACAGAGTTCAGCACGACTGTGATTAGAATCGATCATCTTCATACATTCAGACTTTAACACTGGGTTTTTTTTACAATAGTGAAACAACACAAGTTAGCACAGGTAAAGTCATGATCAGGACCAGTGGCAGCTGCCCTGAAAATAGAGCCAGGATAAAGCAACACATGTTAAAAAAAACCTATTCTCTAATACAGAAATGAAACGTGGAAGTTTTTATCTCACAAAATATCATCTCTGAAATTATACCACTCAGCATCTGGGGGTGGGGTGGGGGTGGGGGGGGAAGTGATTATCTAATAATCTGCCTGTCACGCTCACCATTGTGTTATGCAGTTCTAGGACTCGGATTGTGTAATAGGATTGGTCCTCCTCAGAAAGTAGCCTGACAACAAACCCTGTGTCTGTGAAAGACATCTGTTGCTCTTCTGTGGTGGGCCAGTACTGAGCACACTTTTCCTGTTGAGACACAAATGTATTTACTTCACTCACTGGAGACACATAGGCCATGCTTTCTGGTGTAGCAGAAATCTTATAGAGAATCATGCACATCCGTTGGAACCCTGTGACCAAATAGTGTCACAGAATTTATTTATTAGATACTGAATCAAAATCTTTTTTTTTTTTTTTTAGCAAAATACAATGTAGCCTTGCAAGCACAAATAAACAATATTCAAACACAGAGAGATTCCTGCAGTGGATGCAAAAAAAAAAAAAATCAGTTTTCAGACAAAATGTGAAATGAAATGTGTCAAGTCTAATTGGTTAAACAACACACAAACAAGTATTCATTTGTAAAGATATGTCGAAAAAAATTAAAAACCCCCCCGTCTGTGCTCATAACATCATCTGGAGGCATAGCTCGGTTATTAAGCCCTTCTCCAGGGATTGTTTGGATTAACTTTACTGTTGCTTTCAGCCACTTGGGACATGGCACCAACATTCAGTTTGATGTAACGATGGCTCGGCCTCAATATCAGGATTTCCCGTATTGAATTCAACTACTAGAAATCTTTTTCAGCTGCTGGGCGCCTGTCCATCTGTCTCTGGTAAGTTACAGTTTGACTGAATTTAGAATGTCACACATCAGCTAAAGACTCTCTGCTGCTAAATGAACACTACACCATCAGATTCAACCAGATTTAATTACAATAAACAAAACTGTGTACACAGGAAGCATAAACCCTGAAATCATGATGTGGATTTGTCAAGACAGTCAAAAAATTAAAATGTTGTTGGTTCGACTCACAACAGGCCACATGTAACAAAACCTAACCTGCTTGTTGTTTTTTTAAGAATGGCGTTTATGTCATCCATATCCAATGTATTTTAATCCAAAGTGTATATGATTTTGCATCACACAAACTTCTTGCTCCAGTGTAATGTTTGTAATGATTGATCCGTCTGGCGCAATTTTGCCTCAATTCACATCTTTCCACTGACTTTTTTATTTCATCATGCTGCATCAAATATTTGAATTTGCTTTTGGTCAGAACACACCGTAACACAGATAAGGTATGCTGACTGCTCTTTTGGTATCAAGATCACCTTTAGCTAGTATCACTAACACGATATGAAAGAGAAGAAAAATGAATGCTGGAACATCACAGCCTAAACTAGAACGGGAATGTTAAGAAGTCGGTGTCAGCAGTGACTGAAGTGTACTCACAGATCCCTTTTCAATGACTCTGTTGAGCATTATAACGGCTTTGGAACACTGCTCCCAAATCATGAGCCAGAAATGACCACAGGTATTCCTCAAAGGCCCCTGTGGAAACAAGAGAAGAAGAAAATTCAGAAGACGAAAGACCATCATTTCACCAGGACCGTTTCTCAAATCCAAATGTTTGGGGTTCTCTCATTTCATTTTTGAGAGTTCAAATTGATAACTCCTTTGTGCTAACGCAAGTTGGAGGTGTGTCGCTGGAGGAGAGCGGAGGCTTCAGAATAGCGGTGGTGTTTCCAAACAGAAGTTTGTTTTGGTTTCATGCTGGCGCTCAAAAAGTCGCACATTCTTCCTTTGACAAAGAAAAAGGCCTCAACTGCGTGCACTCGACATATTAAAACAACTCAAACTGATTGGCTTCAAATGAATCAGGCTGGATGGAAAGCTGTTTGATTAGGAGGTGGAGCAGACATATCTGCCCGAGCAATCGAAAAAAAAAAAAAAAAATGAGCCCACAGATTTGACATGTTGCTAAGCTCAACAAGTTCACAAAACATCAAAATGATATCCTGCACACACTGCACACTCTTCAAATGATCCATCGATATATTCAACATGAGCATATAGAGTCATTGACGTAAACACTAAACCATACCTGAGAAAGAATGTAAGCTCTCTGGGCTTCTTCCACCATGACGAGACTTGCATTGATGTAGTCATTTTCAGAGTTTTCAAGTTTTACACGACTGTGATCGTCTGAAACAAGATTCAAGAGAATAGGGAAATTACAGAATCACATAGAAACGTCATTCCACATTTACACATTTTTACTAATAACCTTATTCATCATCAAGACTCACATGGGCTGACATCTCTGTAGCGGTTCAAATTCCGATTCACTGGAAGTTTTGCCACTTTGTAAGGATATTCACTGGCTTGGTTGCGAATCTCCTGTTTGGAGAGACACGAAGACAAAGTAGGAAGGACATAGTGTTAGAAATCAGAAAAAAAAGAAATACTTGATTAATCCCCGGGGGAAATTCAGGAAAGTAAAGCACACCTGTGTAACACACTCGCTATAACACCACGTCTTTCGTGCCAGATTAATTGGAACTATCATCTAATAGCGGACGTGCCAGCTTTGCTTGTTCAGATTGTCATTTGTCAAAGGGCTGTCGTGTGCTCGTGTTATTCCAACACATAGTTTTCATGATGTGTATGGGGTGCGGCCAAAGACATTCTCCAAGCCTCAACTGAACAGGTTTGTTATTAGTTTATTTTAGAGAGATAAGTGACAGAGTATAATACTTAAAAAAAACACAAATAAAGGCACCTAAAGAAATAAACTAAGCTTTGACAGACATCAGGAGTTTCAACATTTCAGTGCACATGGGGAAAACAATCCTACTTCTCAGAATTTTGCAATTACCTTGAATTTCTTCAATTCTCAGTAACGCTGTAAGATAGTGACTGAGGGACTATTTCTTTAATAAAACTATTATTTATACATTTATATGTCTCTATCCAAGAACATGTCTTTACCAAGAGCTGCCCGGGGCAATGTCTGTTACCAATACTGCAAGATTCAGGATCTTCTGTATCCTCTAAGTGACTGTTTACGGTGTTACACTGGTATTTTTAGGTCGGCTAAATCATCCAAAACTGTAAAACTGGGTTATGTTTGGCTGTAAAACGCCACCAGTAACATGTAATCCTCCACTTAGAGGTTTCATGCAGTATTACCGGATAAAAGCCGAAATTAAACAGGGTCAGAATGAAATATTATAAAGTAAATGCTGGGCTCTTTTTTTTTTTTTTAGACAGCTGGTGGTAAAGGGTAAAAACACATGCGCTTTTCTCTGGAAGTCCTGACGAGTTCTCAGAAACTGCAGCTGACGTCTACTAGCGTCAGCCAGCATTAGCAAACTGAGCTCAACTATGAGGACTGTGCGGCTGCACGTTTTCTAGCTACGGAAGTCAACGTAGCGGACTGCTTAGTTACTTTCTCAGTTGTCTTCACCGAGTGCATTATCCTATGTTTCTCCTGCACACAATATGATTAAGTGTATACGTTAAACACAGCCGAGTGAATCGCGTGAAAGCTTAAAAGTGAACAAACATTAGTGAAGGAAGCTGCGGCTAAGTAAGTTAGCAACCGATCGTCATAGAAACACGAGAGGCCCAGTGTCCCTACTTACATTGTAAAGGTTTTGCCATCCCCCGGACGAGTCAATGTCGTCAAATTCTTGCTCCATGGTGTCGTAAATGGTGTCGCGGGATGATCACAGAGTGTTTGCAGCGCCGTTCACTGAGTTACTCCTTTCTATAAGCCATCTAAACGACAAGTCTGTGTAACCCTGGGAATCCCTGCGGGGAGTCTGCTGCTCCTGCACAAAACTGACTGCATGCACGCTGACTGACTGACTCGGGTTGCCAGTTAAGCGTTTATCTCAACCTGCCGGAAAAAAAAACATTCGAGTGTCATACTTCTCTGTGGATGTTTATTTTATGTTAAAAAAAAACACTCCAAATGGAATATTTTAGAGTTAACTGGCTTTGCTTTTTTATACAATTATTTAAACCAATATAAATAATTTACAATGCCTAACATGCGTGTATTTTCTTTACATAAAATGGCAACATTGTACCCATATGAATGACGAAAATGGTACGTTATTTTTTTTATTATTTATTTTCCTCACCCTGGAGTCCAAAGTATGCAATATGATGACCAAATTAAATGAAGTCATTATTTTCATACTAAACCTGGCAACCCGTGTACAGCAAACATGTAACGATAAAGTTGCATGCCTCCTAGTTTTACATTAAAAAAAAACATTCGAGTCCCATACTTCTCTGTGGATGTTTATTTTATGTTAAAAAAAACCACTCCAAATGGCATCTTTTAGAGTGAACTATCTTTGCTTTTTTATACAATTATTTAAACCAATATAAATAATTTACAATGCCTAAAATGCGTGTATTTTAACTGCCTACAACCACTAACTCCCCCCTCCTACATTACTTCTTCATTGTACTGTCCTCCTCGTTTTTTGTTTTATTGTTTTATGTTTTTAAGCGTCTTTGAGTTTTTAGAAAAGCGCTATATAAAACCAATGTCTTATTATTATTATTATTATTTTATTTACATACAATGGCAACATTGTACCCATATGAATGACAAAAATGGTACGTTATTTTTTATTTTTTATTTTTTATTATTTATTTTCCTCATCCTGGAGTCCACAGTATGCAATATGATGACCAAATTAAATGAAGTCATTATTTTCCTACTAAACCTGGCAACCCGTGTACAGCAAAAATGTAACGATAAAGTTGCATACCTACTAATTTTTAAACGATATAAAGCTATACATTAAAAAAACATTACTTTGTTTTCTTGACATGATATGTTTCAAAATAAATAATAATTTAAAAAAAATAACGTACCATTTTTGTCATTCATATGGGTACAATGTTGCCATTTTATGTAAATAAAATAATAATAATATTAATACGAATAATAATAATAATACGAATAATAATAATAATACGAATAATAATAATACTAATAATAATAATACTAATAATACGAATAATAATAATAATAATAATAATAATAACAATAATAATAATAATCATAATAATATATTGGCGCTTTTCTAAAAACTCTAAGACGCTTAAAAACATAAAACAATAAAACAACAAAAAAACGACGAGGAAGGGTGAATGCGCCCCTCAGTGGCCATCACTAATGCACACACTCACAACTACACTACACACACTGAACTGCTACAACATGCTACTTACCCGCTCAGCACACACACACACACAGTGGACACATGACAATCTAGCTAGGTAGCTGGTGTAGCCAGTGTTGCTGCTCATCATGTTTGTAGCTCGTAGTATCGCTGCAGACCACAAAGATCTCATCCACGATGTGTCGTATGATTTTCACGGTCGGAGAATGGCGACTTGCTCCAGTGACCAAAGTGTGAAGGTAACTTTAACTAACGTCAAATGTGCATCACGTTGCTAATGTTAGCGTTAGCTCTCAAGGCTAAGCTTGTTAGCATTACCCACATTATCAGCAGTTTTCTGTGGTATTTACTGACCCACATCTCATATTATGTTATTATCTAAATTTGAGGATAAATATTCTGACCATATGTGACGGATTAACCTAATTAATTTAGGCCATTTGCTAGTTATGTTACCCGTAGCATATAAGCTATGGTTGCTACAGTTAGCTCCACATAAAGTTTTAATGTAAACACTGAAAACTTTATTTAAAGTCGATTTGCAAAAACCTGCATCATTTATTATACCACCTGTGATTAAGAGGTGCAATGTATAGTTCTAAACTCATCAATGATGTTTCATAGTAAAACACATATTACATTTAATACACACCACCACACATACTGTGCAATATTTAATTTATATTTCTGCAATATTTTACATTTCATACTGTGCAATATTTAATTTATATTTCTGCAATATTTTACATTTCATACTGTGCAATATTTATTTTATATTTCTGCAATATTTTACATTTCACACTGCAATATTTATTTTATATTTCTGCAATATTTTACATTTCATACTGTGCAATATTTAATTTATATTTCTGCACTATTTTACATTTTATACTGTGCAATATTTATTTTATATTTCTGCAATATTTTACATTTTATACTGTGCAATATTTAATTTATATTTCTGCAATATTTTACATTTCATACTGTGCAATATTTATTTTAGATTTCTGCAATATCTATTTATATTATGTTATGCTACTACCTGTAAATAACTCCTACCATACATTGCCCATCTTACCTGAATGAGAGTTCCTTTTTTTAAATTTCTTCTTTTGTTGTTTTTAGCTGTGGATGCTTGTATGTGTGTGCACTTTAAGGTGAAGCCAAATAATTTCGTTGTACAATTGTATAATGACAATAAAGACATTCTATTCTATTCTATTATATTATATTTAAGAAAGCCATTGACTTTCATATATAGGTACTCGCTTTATTACTAGCTTTATTAAGTTTACTCAGACACTAAATCATCAGCTGTTATTCTCAGCATTGCCTTCCGTCTTCTTTGTTTCAGGTTTGGGATAAAAGTGAGAATGGAGAGTGGCACTGCACAGCCAGCTGGAAGGTAACCTGCTGCTGCTTGAACCTTTTTAACTAAGAAATGCATTTTTGGTAAAATAGCAGCATACAAACCAGTGTTTGGATATATTGACAAAGATTAATTTTTCCTGTTCAGACACACAGTGGATCAGTGTGGAGAGTAACGTGGGCTCATCCAGAATTTGGCCAGGTTCTGGCCTCCTGCTCCTTCGACAGGACAGCTGCTGTCTGGGAAGAGATTGTTGGGGAGTCCAATGACAAGCAGAGAGGACTGAGCCACTGGGTAGGAGAAACTTCAGCATCCAAGCAGAATACACCTTACAAACATACATTTAATACTTCAACAAAGACTGCTCACCAGTTCTGTAACTATTGCAGCATTCACTGATCATAACAGTGAATCAACAATCAAAGTCAAAACAATCCCACCTTGAGTTTCTTCAGTTCTCAGTAATGCTGTAAGATAGTGACTGAGGAGTAAACTATTATTTATACATTTTATTTCTCTATCAAGAACATTTCTTTACCAAAAGCTGCCCGGGTCAATGTATGTTACCAATACTGCAAGATTTAGGATCCTCTGTAACCTCTAACTGACTGTTTACGTCGTTACACTGGTGTTTTTATGTTGGCTAAATGTTCATCCAATACACCTCACATACATTTAATACTTAAACAAAGACTGCTCACCAGTTCTGTAACTATTGCAGCATTCACTGATCATACACAATAATTTGTTGTTATGGAAGTTTACCCATCTGAAGCCCTGTTTGCACAGGATAGGTCATTTTGGAATTACCCCCCATTGTCAGTGTTTGTTTGGTGTGGCACATATGCACGTACAGCACGATAAGTGTACTCTGTAATTAGCTCGAATTTACTAACATTTGGGATTCAAAAACATCAAGGCTCTGCATGACATCCCCCTTGTAGTGCACTTCAAGTGCAGGGGACATTGCCTAAATGCAAACACGCTGTTAGCATTATTAGAGCCTGCTGAAAGATAGAAACTGTTCCTTACTGGATGATGCAAAGCATGTCATCCATCTAATCATCACTTTTTCACATGCGGTTCTTCTGATTGATTTTAGTTTGCTCTTTCTACAAATGGATCTCCATACGGTGAAGCAAGCTGAGCCAGCTCAAAATGCTGTCAGATCTTTAGGGTACAACATCAAACACAGCCTCCATTATTCTCAATTAGAGAGATGGCCAAAAAAAACATGAACAAGATGATTGTCGTCCTAAATTACTGGGACGTTGATTCAGACAGACTCCAGTACGAGCCAAGCTTTTTGATATTTCCATTTTGCTGTATTCTCTCTGTTGAATATCCCTCGTCACTACTGATAGCCAATTTTCTAAAGACTCAGGTTCTTAAAAAAGCATGTCACGCTCTTCTGTTTTAGATAAAGAGAACCACACTGGTGGACAGTAGAACTTCAGTGACTGATGTGAAGTTTGCTCCCAAACACATGGGCCTCATGCTGACCACCTGCTCTGCGGACGGAGTGGTGAGGATCTATGAGGCTCCTGACGTGATGAACCTGAGTCAGTGGTCCCTGCAGCACGAGATCTCTTGCAAGCTGAGCTGCAGCTGCATCTCTTGGAACCCCTCGAGGTTAGACCGTTTCTTTCCAAAACAAAGCTGTTGTGACATGTACAAAGCATTTTCAGTTGAAATTGCCAGCTCGAGCTTTATTTAGTCATGCAATGTGATATGAAGCTAAGTTATTACATTTCCAGATTTAATGTAACATATTTTCTAAAATCATTAATTCACTTGATGTTATTAATTATTTTCAATCAAAGAAAGGGCTAGGTTTTGTTTTCAGAATTGAAATTAGGCTGGATAAAAAAGCAGTTACCAGTAAATCTTTAAAATGAATCCTCTCTGTCGTTGGCAGAAGAAGCCTCATGAGGCTTTCTTTATATTTTTGCTGAAAACAATGGAAAAGCTTTTAGATGTTCCACGATGTCGGCTAAAAACCCGAGGTGACAGAGCCTTTGCAGTGGCTGCTCCTAACTTGTGGAACAGTTTACCTGTGCACAGCAGCACCGCCACATCTATTCACTTTTAAATTGATGCTGAAAACATACCTCTTTGTGTTTGCCTTTAACAAACGTTGAGCTTGACATTTTATTATCTCCCTGTTTCAACTGAGGTTGTTTTTTTTAATGTGCTATATAAATAAACGTTGACTTGACTTGTCTATGGCATTTCAAACTCTGCAAAAACAGTGACATCTGGTGGCATGTGAGACTTATAGCAGTCTTTTTTTAATGACGTCATTAATGACATCTTGCTGATGTTAATAATTTTGGTCTCCTGTGGTAATAAAAAAACTAGAAGCTGGCATGATTCTAACACGACATTTTAAGGAATCTGTTTGATGTACTTGCTGTGTACTTTGAGTATTTGTGAGTGTAACTTTGTGTTATTTATTCCTACCACCACTCAGCTCTCGTGCCCACCCTCCAATGTTTGCTGTGGGCAGTGATGACAGCAACGTAACATATGGAGGGAAAGTTCAGATCTATGAGTATAATGAAAACACAAGGTGGGTAACGATGTAGTGCTGTGTATCAATCTCTTTTTAAAAATTCCCCAAATCTAAATTCTTCTTTTTCATAATGTTTTAATTTTTTTAAAGGAAATATGCTAAAGCAGAGACCCTGATGACCGTTACCGATGCAGTCCATGACATCGCATTTGCTCCAAACCTGGGACGATCTTTCCACGTGCTCGCTATCGCAACGAAAGATGTCCGAATCTTTAAGCTTGTTCCTATGAGGTGAAGTCTTGTTTTCTCTCATTACTGTGAAAGTTGAGTTATGAAGAAGTAATGTCATTTAGATTTCATCAATGCTGAGCGTTAAAACTTATTTTTACAGATGTTCTAAACTGTAAAAACAAAAAAAACTTACCAATGAATCAATGAACTTTCTATTACTTGGATCCCTCTGACAGGAAGGAGAGCGTATCTGCGGGGCCCACCAAGTTTGAAGTGCAGATTGTTGCTCAGTTTGACAACCACAACTCCCAGGTGTGGCGCGTCAGCTGGAACATCACCAGCACCCTACTGGCCTCTTCTGGGGATGACGGTTGTGTTCGCCTGTGGAAAGGTAGCTACTGGTGGTGGTGACTACTTATCTGTCTTCTTTTTATCATAGTGATAGCAACCCTGGAAGCTGTGTTTGTGTTTAAGTGTTTGTCCATTTTTACGTTGACAGCGGCTCTTGCAGGTATTGAGAGACTTAACAAATGCATTATTGGTATCAGTCTATTTCTGTAATTTGACCCTGGTTGTCATTTTCACAAACAGAGATGTGGTATTTCCACAGTGCTAGAATTGCTAGAACACCAGTTTGAGGAAACCCTTTTCACCTCACACTTTCAGACTCTCTGTAGGCTGATTGTTGACACTTGAGATGGAATCGATCTCATCTTATATCAGTCTCGGGTCCAATATTGATGGAATTTACATATGGGATAGCGGACTGACGCCACCGATCCACGTCACAGATTAAGAAAGATGGTTGGGCACTTTAAACATTCCCCACTCGCTTTGAAGATGTTCACACTGAACTGTAAGAAGTGTCCACAAATCGTCTCCATGACGACGCTCAGACGAGATGGAACAGCTCCGTCAAAAGTACAATTCTTACACTTGAGTTTTAACAATTTAATTTGACAACCAGACAGTTGTTGCTGCTTCCTGTTTGTATGTGAAGCTAACACAATGCAATGCTGGGTTTACTACAGCTTTATGTAGCCTCACACATACAGTACTACCAACAACAACAACAACAACAACAACATTATTAGTTACGTTGATAATAAAAATATTGGTATTGGAATGGGATCGGAACTGAAAAAAAGTAGATCGTTGCATCTCTAGTTGGCACTTAATGCATTTATCATACAGTGTATTGAGCATGGTTATTATGGTTTAGGAAAACTAACAAAATAACAAACTACAATACTACATCTTTACGTTAACTGAAATAAAAACAAAACAAGATGAAAATATTCTTAGGTTTTATCTATGAATCGAGCTGACGTATATTCTTTATGGTTTGTCTGTGATTTCAGTTTTGGATGAGCTCGTTCACAGCAGAAGTTAATACTGTTTCTCTTTCTTATACTTTACTCTACATGGTACGTTTTGTATAAAGAACTTGGCTGATATGATACAAAGACAGCTTTTAGATATAGACTTGTGTCCCTGTGTGCACGAGAACTGAACAGTTTCTTTATGATTTTATAAACAAATACAACAGTTTCAGTTTGTTCTAATTTATGGTTAAGCCTTTTTTAAATTAGTTCATAGAAGTGTTTTTTACTTTTTTAGTTTTTGTTTACGATAAACCTTTAGTGTGAACTCTCATTTTTAACTTCTTTGTCCCCTCTGCAGCAAACTACATGGACAACTGGAAATGCACAGGCATCCTGAAGGGGGACGGGAGCCCACTCACCGGCTCATCTGGCCAGCCGACAGCTATGAGCACTGTGGTGGGTTCCTCAGTTCAGACCTCCCAGAATGCCTTGAACGGGATGACTGCAGGAAGGTAGGTGGTGTGGTTCTTGTGATGCCACTCACCCAGCCTGACCCCAAGCCAGTCAGAACTGACAACTCACTATTCCTCACACTGACTGGGACTACAGCTGCTCACTTACAAACTCTCCGGGCCCCCACTGACCAAATGTTGCACTTATGCAAAGGGTTGCCAGCATAAAGCCTACGAAGTTGGATGCTTTGTGTGATTGTTTTTTGTTTTGTTTTTTTGTACTGCTGCATGTTGTAGGAGTGGTCTTATGTTCCCACTTTGCATTGTCAGTGATAGGGGCACAAAAAGTCAAATAAACCTGTTTATATAAATCTGATATGTGACTGTTATTTCAAATGCTAGAGCTATTTGAATACAGAGGAACAAATATTTCTTACCAATTTATTTCTAAATAAAGAAACATTTGATTACTGCATCTTGAGGTTTATATTTTAAGATTAGCAATTAAATCAAAGACTGTTAATATTTTCATATTTCTCCTCCTCTTTTTCACTTCCAAACTTGAGCAGCTGTTGCCAAACTCTTTGCACAGCTGTAGCCGGACTTGCATGAACCCTATTAACCACCTTTGATAACATCAGAAATGTATTCAAAGACATTAATTTTCATTAATACAGCCTCTCACGTTTGTTGATTTTCAGATGGAAAAACTGAATTCATTCAAAATAATATTCATCCTGTCTCTTTTAAAACACTCAGGGACTTTGATCATCATGTCTTACTTGATCTGGCAGCACAGGTAACTGTCACTGGCTATCTAAAAATGCCATGTAAAGGACCTGGAGAGACAGTCTTAAGACTTTACCTCTCCTGTCTACATCTCTGACAGTTGTGTTTTTTTCTTACAAACTCTTGGGAGCTTAAACTTTGAATGTATCACAGTTAGTGAATCGTGTTAAACTTAACAACCGTCATAACCTCTGTATTAATCTTGCCCGGTGTTTATGACTCACCGCTAACCTGAGTAACCCGAGACCTGAGCACTGTGTGACTACTGTTTAACAACTCTAAAACCAAATGTGATTGTGTGCTGCATTTTTGTTAAGGTAGTTGCATTAAAGTCGTTAATGACAAGATAAGGCAAGACATGGGGGTTTGTTAAACTAATGTGGTGTTGTACTGCTTGTTGCATGCAGGATTGGCAAGAGAGCTCCCTTTGCCCCTCCCCTGCGGCAGCTGACCTCTCCAAAGATATACCAGCATCCTGCATATTACTAATGTCTCCTCTGCATCAGTTGCACATTTCTGTTGTGTCAGTGCATTTGAAATGTGTGAGTCACGCTCTGGCTGAATGCAGCAAGGGGTTGCAAGTGGTTAAAGGAGCAGTGTGTAAGATAGAGTGACATCTAGAGGTGAAGTCGAAGATTGCGAGCTTGGAGGAGAACTATCTGTGGCCTTGATAAAGGGAGAAAGGCCTCCTTAACAACCATTATTTGGTTTGTCTGGTCTAAGGTAGACTGGTGAAACATAAAGGTACATCATGGGGGGTGACACACTCGTAGAAGTGGTGTGATTAAAAACCTGAGCGTCCAGGTGCCACTTGTGGTATGAGAGAATCAAATTTGTAAAGACTGAACTATTAACACAGTAATTATGATTCCTTTTATTTATAGATTTGAATGAATCAATGTTTCGAAACCAAAAATTTAAACAAGATGATAAAAAAAATTTTTTAACAGTGTTGGAAAAATAGTATGTAGAAGTAAAAGTTATATACTCCTTTCTCTCTTTCTTCTTTTAGTTTATATGTTATTCCAACAAATGCTCACATTTATTCAAAACGTACAAACCAGTATCCCCAGTTTATTTATCCCCACCTAAAATAAATAAATAACAATCCCTGTGTATTTACAATCCAAATATCCACCCAGTGTTACAAAAATAAATAGAAATACCCCTAAAAGAACTTTTCCTCTTCCGTTCTTCCATATACCTGAATTATGATCATAATGTACATTTCAGATCAGTTGAGTTTTTTTTGTTTTTTCAAACCTTCCTATGAGCCCGGAGTAAATGTTTTTAGAGTTTTCACAATGAAGCATCTCTGTGACATGGAGGAGCTCTCTGTTTTAGTCATTGAAAAAACTACTTCACATATTCAGTGAGCTCTGAACCCAATCGAGAAACTTAAAAAAAAAAAAAACTCTAATTCAGCTGAATATGGTCCTATATGTAAGTCTTACAAATACATCAGTGGTAGTGATGGTCTTTCAAAATGTCTAAAGGAGAGACAAATCTCTGGGTTCTGTTTTTTCTCTGTTTTCATCCTTTTACTTTATTAGGGAGGGGAGATTAAAAGTATGCTTAAACGTTAACACACTTCCGGTGACATAGAGAAGAATGGGTTACTTTTGTTTTCCTTGTGTGTTTATTATGATCAGTTGGCATCGAGCTTAGAGATGCCTAACAACACATTCCTCTGCGAATAGAATCACAAATCTCTGGATAAAGATGTAGATAGCTTGTCTTAAGGTATCGGTGTAACTCTGATTCTGAGGTGATTGTAGGAAGAATACAATTATGATTATAATATTCCATTTGTGCTAAAACAAACAAATAGACTCCTTGATCTTACATACTGGACCTCTTAATGCTCTTTTCTTGGCATGAAAACAGGATTTTCTATTCAGAGTTTCAACATGTCCCTTTATTTGTAGTTAACCTCTTTCACATCTTTGCATCTTCAGCCATTTACCTCTGCCTCATTTGTTTCCGTATGCATGCCATTTACAGCTTCTAGTTTTGTTCTGATTCTAACGTGTTTTCTTCCGTTCTGCAAATGTGACCGCACCCTTTTTAAACATGTATCCATACGCTGCCACTCTCCACTCTC
The DNA here is from genome assembly GCF_963584025.1 of Labrus mixtus. Lineage (NCBI taxonomy): Eukaryota > Metazoa > Chordata > Actinopteri > Labriformes > Labridae > Labrus > Labrus mixtus. The sequence goes on along the minus strand of NC_083622.1, from coordinate 5,367,015 downwards.
TCTTTTTTTCAAAAGCATGCAAACATTCTGTCTCATTTTTAATCTCTCATTTTTATTTCCTTTTATGTCTCCTTTTGTGCCCCGTTGTCATCGTCTCCTCCCTGTCCATGTCTTCGTCTCCATTTGTTTGTTGTTGCTTCAGGTATTTCTTTCCCCCTCTGGATACTCCCAGAGCAGGGACCAGGTGTGGTCACCTGTTGCCTCCCTCCTCCCTCATAGAGCACTGTGATGTTGAGCCCATTCAGCCTCAGCAACAAGCTCTTCCCCACAGACTCTATTCTAGAGCACTGCTGCCCTTACCAGAGGCTGAAGGGCAGTGATTTGGGAATGTGCTTTATTTTCCACTTGTGTAAATTAAAAAATGTATTAAAACATTTTGTCAAATTTGAATTATATTGCCGACTAAGCCTTTTTGAGAATGAATGCATTGCCACAAAATTGTTTAGACTAAATGAACTAACTTTTGTTTTGTATTGTGCTTTCATTTAATGAAATGTGAAAAAAATCCTCCTATTGTTGATAAGTTGTTTTTTTTTGCTTTGAATCAACTGTGAGTGTAAGCCAGGAATGCATACAATACAAAACACACTGACATCTTCAACCTCATTTCCAGCTGAGCAGAGGTATCACATGGTGATCATGGAGAAATAAAAACAACCCTCAAGGAGGAAGTTAGAATAAACAGCACAAGGGTCTTATTTTAGATTATTATTTTCCATTACTGGAAAAAAACAAACTGATAGAATCCATTCATGGATGACAGACCTCTATGTGAGACTGCTCTTCTATGAAAATAGCCCATGAGTCATTGTCACACATTTATTTTGTTGTAAATGGATCCACTGTATTGAGTCTTGACCCTACCATTCAAAAATGTATAGATGTTCTATACACTGACAATTATCTGGATGGAGCCTGATTTATTGATCATGTTTCAGGTTTTCTCTGCCTCTTTCTGAACAAGTAACTGATGGGATGCCTACCAACGTCATAGCTTTTTTCTCAGGATATTTCCCTGAAGGCATCAGTCAGGAATTGCATTTTGTATAAATATAAGTCACTACTCTTTAAATGTTAACCTCGATAACACGATAGACTATGTCGTTTGTTCTGGCGGGTGGGTATGATAAGGGCTCAGATGCTTTTCTCTAACAGGAATGCATGGGAGGCAGCACTCAGCAGGCAGCTGTCTCCTAACCAAAGGCATTCTTGCAGCTGTTTAGCAGATCACATGATACATTTAAAACTCCTTCTTGGCCAGTAACTGTCATACTGCGAATCTTTGGTTTTATGTCCTTGCCCAGGGTGCTAGATCGTTTTCCGTAACTTTAACCAGGGGGCTTATGTCGAAATATATTCAATCTACGTGTTCATGTTACACATTTCTGCAGTTCATTTCAAACAGTAATTGAAACTACCGTTGTCAGATGGCTGGAGCCTGAAAACATGCATCCCCTTCTTTTTCTTCTTAGCACAGACTTTTTTTTACACAATAAAATACAAATAAAAAAAATATTTTGATTCAGGATTAGACGTGTGAGTGTTCTTTTATGTTATGTTGTTGTCATGTTTAGTTCCTTTGTTCTTTAAGCCATGCTTAGTCTGTAAAGTGTTTTGTACCTGTTCATAATTACCCAAAAATATACAGAAGTTGTTTGTATTTCCATCTAATGAGGAGGATCATGGACGGAGATTTAATTTTAAAAGTCCATTTGCACGCACTACATTAAAACAAATGTGTATCTCAGTAAATGGAGTTAAATTATGGAATTCTCTCGATAATCATTTAAAATGCTGCTCAAGTATCATTCAATTTAAAAGAATGTATGAAGAAAAGGTTCTGGGAAATTATGAATGTATTGAGTTAATCTAACTGATTGTATTTGATTGTTTCTATATTTTTTTAATCAATTTTTTGTTTTGTGAAAGAAAGAGAAAACAACAGGTTAGCCATCTTATTCTGTTAAACAGTATCTTATGTTATTAGGAAAGGGGCAAGTATTATAGGTTTTCTTCTTCCTGCTCCTGTTTGCTCATGAACAGTGTTTCAGCATTAGATAGATAGATAGATAGATAGATAGATACTTTATTGATCCCGAGGGAAATTCAAAGCATCCAGTAGCAGGTTACAAAGACGTACATGACATGAAACATTTGTTACAAATTAAAGCACAAAACACAAAACCCCCTCCCATACATATATATTAACCCGAAAAAAAAAGATTTAAAGAATACCCCTAGATGAATCAAACTTAAACTGTGCAATTAAAAATAGACTCATAACAAGAAATGTACATAACCCGTGCAGGGATAAAAATATATGTGTAATTTAAAGCAAGAACCTATAAACAGTTGAGGGAAAAAATCTGTAATTAGATCTGAATATATAAAAAAAAAAAAAAATAATAAAAAAAAAAATAGAAAATATTTTTTGTTGTTGTGTATTATGGTGTTGAAACCATACACTGAATTGAGCAAATAAATCAAATATGTAATTAAATAATTGTCTCGTTTTTACACCTCTGATCTGATCATCTGACCCTCTTATACTCTATTCCGAATGTTATCGCTTACAATTCTGAACTTCCTGCCTCTCCGTTCTGTTGTCCAATCAACGCGTTTGAAATTCGGTAAGTCCCGCCCCCTCGGCCATGTAGCTCCCGCGGTAGCTTCCTGTGGATTCTGGGCGGGCGCTGCTCGAGCTTCCAAACTGTTGCAGTTTAGTTTGAAGCGTCTCAGTTTTTTTTTTGCACTAATGAACAAACAAAGTGGATATGAAGTTACTTTTGAAACGTAACATCACACTGCGACGTGTTTTGCCTTAGTTTTTAAGGATATAAGTCGAAGTTGAGTGAAGAATCGAGGTGTCCGGCGGCTCCTGGAGGATTGAATGTGAGTAACTTTACGATAACGTTTAGGTTATAATTTCATTCTTTTGGTGATGTTTATCAGTGTCTTTAAAGAAATGTACTGTGGTAACCAACACCACAAGATAGTCAGCTTTTATAAAGTGTCTTCAGGAAACTTGTCTTCTTACAATTCTTCGTTTAAACTTCATTGTTATAGTAAATTATTCAGATGAAATGTGGAGCCACCGGGCAGCTTGGCAAACCCACTTTGTTTTTAGCAAGGAGCTAGCGTGAGAAGTTAGCTGACCCTATTGGCTCTACTCGAAAATTATTATTTTTTTTTTAATCAACTTTATTCAAGATACTGTTAGACCAAAGTGTCCAACTGAGAAATAACAATAATTAAGATTTTTTTTAAAGTGTGTATTCGTATTTTTAAACAACTACCATGTCACCTTTTTGTGAACTCACTAATGAGATTTCTGCTTGCTACAAAATGCATTTTGTTCTCAAAGTAACACCTACCTTTTATTTCTGTCTATTTTTCCTAGCTATTTCAGATGGTCTTCACTTGAGTTAACGCCAAGCCCTACTGGCTATCACTCTTCATCTCCATTCAGAAACATGGCAGACAGTTTTTACAAGCTGGAAGATGAAGCCTTCCCCAGTTTTCTCTGCAAGTCTCTGGACAGCACCAGTGGCCGCGCCACACTGGGGAATGTAACATTGGGTTCAGGTCCAGGACTTCCAGTGGCTGCCTCTACAGTGGCTAAAATTAGACCTGTATCTGACAACAGGTGGGAGCATGCTTCTACTTTCAGCAGATGTGACTTGTTGGAGGAACACACTTGTGCATTGCTGAAATATATGGCTGCAAAAAAATCCTTCTGTTTGTGTGTACATTATAACTTCTGCTGGAAATGGGAAGTCTTAGCATCCAAGTGCATATGAAAAAAAGAATGAGCCATAAATAGAACTGCAATATGCACGTGTGACCATGATGCTGTTTTTTTTGTGAAAGCAGCGCCATGTGATTTTGCTTTACAGAGATGATGCATCATATCATGCTATAAAATGAATCATATAATGAATTTAAATTAGTATATTTTTCAGTCAACATTATTTGACTGAGTACTATATGTTTGAATTTACATTATTATTACCTAAGTGGTATATTAACTTGCACTTAGTATAACAGCTTTCTTTTGTACTTTTTAAGGCCTTAGTCTTTTTTAATTCAAAGTAATTAATCTCACTTAACACGCAAAATAAAGCAGCAGTTTCATGGTATGAAGCACTGTGTCTCTGATGCTTCTCACCAAAAGTAGGATGTTAGGAGCATCTTGGAACTGAGTTACTGCTTACAATGATAGCTCAGTTTTCAGATCCGAATCTTTCAGCAGATGTGACTTGTTGTAGGCACACACTCGTGCATTGCTGAAATATATGGCTGCAAAAAATCCTTCTGTTTGTGTGTTACATTATTTGTAACATTATAACTTCTGCTGGAAATGGGAAGTCTTGGCATCCAAGTGCATATGGAAAAAAAATGAGCCATAAATAGAACTGCAATATACACGCGTGACCATGATGCTGTTTTTTTGTGAAAGCAGTGCCATGTGATTTTTGCTTTACAGAGATGATGCTGTTGATGCATCATATCTGGAGGGCAGAACATCGCAGCAGGGCAGCTCACACTCATCTGTAGGAGAACAGCCAAAGTTTTCTCTTGGCTTTAAAGATGATTTGTGAGTATTTGTATTTTCATATCTATATGTAGATCACAATGCTGATTTCTGTTTTTTTTTGTTTCTTTTCAGTCGTTGACTCGTATAAGTTCATAGAATTGTTTTTTGACTGTAACTGTTTTTCTTGTAGTACTTGTTGATTTTAAAAGTTTTTTTTTTTTTTTAACGTTTTTAAAGTAAGCTTGTCTGTCAACTGCATGCACAAGTCATGCTATAAAATTAATTATATAATGAATGTAAATTAGTATATTTTTCAGTTAACATTATTTGTCTGAGTAGTGTTACACTCGTGTGTTTCCGAAGAGAGGAATTTCATGACACATTTTCAAACTAAATGTATGGCAGCGTACTTTTTACTCATTGGTTTTATTTGTATTTTACTTTCCACCTCTGATCCCACGTAACTCATGTCCTCTTTATCATTGACTTCACTGCCTGCATTAAAGGGACAATGCTGATGACTTCATCGCGGCCCACCGTCTTTCAGACTTGCTCGTTAAAATTAATTTGGATGAGAGTGTGTCCAGAAACCCAGGGTCTACAGTGGGGCTTCCTTCCACTCAGACAGGCTTAGTCCAAGGACGGCCAACAGAACTTGGAACAGGTAAATCTATTGCTCCTGTAAGTGCAACACACCAATATTGCTCTTCTTGAGACTAATAATTAACCTCAGTACTACTACATGGACATATGTTGTGCTTCCTGATACATTGAGAAAGATTGAAGACACACTCTTCGGATGATACTAATTAACTTTTTCTGCTCTCTTTTCCGACAGAACTGTCTATAGGACTTCTAACATTTTCTCAGTTTGGACCTAAAGATATAACAGATGAAAAGGTATTTATTTGAGCTCTTTTGGACAGGTGGACCAGTTGGCTGTTGCACAAAATGCCTGTAGTAATTATGGCTTGGGGATACAGCAAAAAATGTCATCACACCAATTATTTTCTATATAGAATAAACTGATCTTAATCTCGGTATACACTAGAGAATGCGACCCGTTGATAAACAACTGGTTACGATAGCCGCCAGAGGATCTGTTAGCGATATGTTTGGATTTACATTATTATTCCCTAAGTGGTATATTAACATGCACTTAGTATAACAGCTTTCTTTTGTACTTTTTAAGGCCCTAGTCGTTTTTAATTTAAAGTAATTAATCTCACTTAACACGCAAAATAAAGCAGCAGTTTCATGGTATAAAGCACTGTGTCTCTGATGCTTCTCACCAACAGTAGGATGTTAGGAGCATCTGGGAACTGAGCTACTGCTTACAATGATAGCTCAGTTTTCAGATCCGAATCTTTCAGTGGTCATTGGCTGCGTTTACATGGACACAAATAATCGTAATAAAAGGCTGATCAGAATAAAAATGCTTCATGTAAACATGTCAATAAGAACAGACTGATCTGATCAGACTCGTTTGGAAAGAAATTTAATTCCGATCGAGAGGGGTGGTTTATGCCGATCGTTGTTCGGATCAGGATCAATGTACACGCTCGATTTGATCGTGTCTGCCTGACTGGGATAAAATGATCCTTACTGCTCATGTCTGCCCCACATGAAGTGACGTCTTTCCATATAGCCTACCTCTCCATCAGAGCGCATAACTTCATGAAAGATTGCCATTCAAAAGTTTTGTCTCCACTCTTGATTGGTGAACTCCATGAGGACGACCCTCTCCGACCAGTCTCGTTTGGATTATATTTGTGTTTTAAGTAGCCTATAAATGTATTTGATTAATCTCTTTCACAGGTACGATTTCATATGACCCTATTTTTATAAAAATATTACATCGCTGTAAAATGAGCCCACTTTGGAGCGATATTTAGCGCCTTTCCCAATCAACATATCAACAGATTCATTGTAAACTGTAAATTCATATGATATGTTGTCGCGCTAGCATTAAAACTGACTCCGCAATCTCTTCCTAAAAAAAAATATTTTTAACATAAGGTGAGACAAATTATAATGTTAGAATAAACGTGAACTCAGAACTGAGAAGAACTATTAAAGTCTCATTTTAAAGTCATGCCGACAAGTGTGGCAGAATCTAATTATGATTTATTGTATGTTTACAGTTTATCATTAATGCCAGTATAATATTTAATTCAATAATCTAACGAATAAGATCACTTTAATTTTTAATCGATTTAATGCCAATGCATGAACGTGCACGGCATAATCCGACCATTTTATTTAGCGTCCATGTAAACAGTGAAATCGTAATGATTTCAATCAGATTGAAGAAATTGTGCACATGTAAACACAGCAACGGTTAACAAGTCTGTATAACAATTATCCACACAGGTCTTTGATTCTCTTCAAAACAAATTGACCTGGTGATAAAAACTGTAAAAATGCTTAAATAGTAGTTCCACTTAGAACCTCTGTATCTCTCTGGTGCTCTTTAGATTTGGGGACTGTGAGCCTGACTGTTTCTAACTTAAGCTTTTCTTAATTCTATCATATATATTCCAGGTATCTGGAGAACAAAATCCATCATCAGCAATTCATCATGCTGCTGTATTTTGATGTTTTTTTATCCTCTGCAATTCATACAGACTCAGCCTTTTCCAGCCACAGCTGAGGAGGACAACGTGCAGAGTGAAGTAGTGGACAGTGACCATTTCAGTGGCAGCAATTCAAGCTTCCTGGCAAATGAAAAGCTCATGTCTGTCGACAGCATTACCAGCGATATCACAGGTATGACTTTTATTTAATTTAACTCGTGTCCATGTGTAATATTGACATGCTTATCTCATTTTATGATGTTTGATTTTTAGATGATGACATTGATTCAAATGATCTGCCTGATGATGAGCTGGAGCTCTATTTCAATAAGCTGGTGCCTCCTGCCATGCAGAGGGGAAGAGTGGAGGGCCAGGAGATTCCTGCATCAGTAAGACGCTTTGCCCTTTTCAAATAGTTTTTTTTTTTTTTAATTTCTATTTAACTATTTAATCAAATGAATGTTATTTTCTCTGTTTCTCCATTAATGTTTTTTAGTACTCACAGGGACTGCCAACTACTGCTGATGACATATCCAACCCGAGTTCTACAGAGTCAGAACACTATAGACACCACTTCCTTGATGACTACAATCAGGTGAGCACATTAGCCTTCTTACCGTCTTGTGACTGTGTTCTGCTTCTGGCTCTTACTGTCTCAAAATACGGTTCAATATCATAAAAATCACCCATCAAACATTAATTGTGTTTCATGTTGAATTTAGGTTGAGTCCTTTTTGTTATTTTTGTAATGTCTAACCTCTACCTTGTGTAACTTCTATTCAGGAGGACTTTCAGATGCCGAATGTGCGTCTGGCTGCTACAGGTATGGACTCGTGTCCTGCCAGTGATGAGGACACTGAGGACGAGCTAGACTCTGCCAGAAGGAACAGTAATTCTTCCAGAACAAGGCTGCTGCCTAGCACCTCCAGGCAACTGGTAAAAAAGGGCAAAAACCTGCTTGTTTTCAGATTTTTACTGCAAAACAGAATTTTGCTTATTGTTATTTATTTCTATTGACGTGTGTGTTTCTGAATCTATATGCTGGTACAGGTTGGAGAGAGTCATCGTCCCAGTTTCAGGCCTGGATTAGAGGGAGGGAGTTCTGATGATGAGGCTTCCAGTGGCCGGGGCGGTCCATCGCTGTCTGGGATTGAACACAGACGATCAGCTGAGGGACAAGTCATCAACCTTCCGGTCCCAGGTGCAATGTCTAACTGAAATGACCGTTGTTCCATGCATTATTTTTGTTTTTTGTTTTAAATATTATTTTCTGCTGCTTTGACTTGAGTGAATGAGCGAAACTAAAGGACAAATTCATCTGTCTACTTGAGTATTGTAAATATAGCAGAAGTCTAAAATATTGAACATGCTTGCAGCTGTTACCATTTTTGTGCCCTTGAGCACAGCCCTGCAAAGCTTCAACATCCGTCACTCTTCCGACAGCAGAGCCGGTATTTGACATATTTGGTAGGGACAGATTGATTCAGGAATTTTTGGGCTGATACCGTTATTGATATTGGGGAGAGAAAAATAAAAAATACCCATATATCTGCTGATATCTTTCTTACACCTATCTTCGATCTGTAGAGATAGGTGTATACACATTTGTTGCCTTGTTTGCTCAAATGCAGATAAACACTTGTGGAAAAGGAGTATAATGAAGACTTGTTTTTGGGCTTTTTGTGCCTTTATTGTAGGGATAGGATAGTGGATAGAGTCCTTAATCAGGGAAAGAAGTCATTTAAGGATACCTTTCAGATAGAACAGGACAGCTGTCATTAAAAGTAACCCATGAACACCAAGATTCCTTCAAGTGTTTGTGTCTGCGTGTCCCCCCACCCCCCCAACGTTGTAAACCTAAACACTGTCATCAGTGGGTCTGTAGCGTAACCACTTAAGCATTTATATACACGCTGAAAATGATGTGCTCTCTGAAGTTGGCTGACAGATAACATACTATTTCAGCAGTTTCCCAGTCATGCAATTAGCCACGCACCTGCTCACTTAAGTGAATGGATCCAAGACATACTGCATTTACCAGCGGCGCTGCGGTTGTATGTATCATTATCGCACATTTATAGCCTTCATTGTTGATACAAAAAAAGTAGTTTTGACATTGAGGTTTCATGATTTCAGCACCGATGTTTTGTTCATAATACAGTATCAGGAAGAAAAATGGGGAGAGCCTCCTTCAATCTTAAACACTTGGGTTTGGCGTTTTTTTTTTAATTTTAACCGGGTCAGACACCGAGCGCATACCTGCCAACATTACTGAGGGTTGCTGTTCATTATACAAGGGGCAGTTTCTTCGTAGTTTGAGACCGATAATCTTGCCAACCAATCAATCTGCTCAGTTTCTCCAGTGACCATTTGTTTGTTTTGTCATTGTGTAACACCAGGAGATGGAGGTGGTGGAGATGGTAGCAGCGGGAGTGAGGAAAGTGGAAATGACGGTGGAGTTTCAACCATCCCTCTCCCAGCAACCAACGTCCAGACCACTTACGATGTCCTGCGAGGGCTGGGGATTGTGGGTAGCAGTGCTGTTGGTGAAGATGAGGACAGCGGTCTGAATAATCTGCCAGTGCACGGAAGGAACGGTGTCTCAAGACATACTGAGGTAGGAATAAGGCTCACTTTGTGCACTTTGATTCTGACACAAGAGTAATCTATCACCCAAGTACAGGCTGCATTCTGATAACAATGAGGTGGGCCTTTGAGTCACCAAGGAAAAGTGGTATCGAATGTTAACCGACATGTCTATTGGTTGCTGTTCCAAACCTTAAGTCTCACAATGTTGAATTAAATTAAATGATGTGATATTTTGCAGATGGGTGACCGTGTGGGTCCTGTAGGAACTGGAGAGGCCAGCTCCTCCTTGAGAGCATCGGGGGGAACTCAGAACATTGCTCCTGTCAACTGGAGCATGGTGTTGGACCGACAGGAGGCGCTGGTGAGTGCAGATGCTTGACAACTCTGACGACATTCAATCCGTTGTTGCATGCAGGTGGATTTTTATGTATGTGTGAAAGCACTATGAAGCAGCCTGATGGTTGGCATTTTAATCATTACATATTTTATTTATGACTTCAAATAAATGTGGAGAATTGAAGACCCTGCTGTCTTTTAATGTCTGGAAATGGCAGATTTAGATTTGGTTGAAAGTGTCATTATTAGAACAAGAATTGTTTGTTCAAATAAAAACACTTGGTATCTATGGGTCAATTTTAGCTTCTGTCTGTTTCACAACATGTTTTAATCCTAATAGAAATAATCTGTTTTTGCATAAACAAGAAGACATGAAACACTTCCCAATGAGCACAAATAAAGTAAAAGTTGCAGAGTGTAGTGTGCATTAAAACATTTCAATGAAAACTCTTTAAAGTTATTTTTTCAATGAATGCCAGGATGCCATGGAGAATACCGACTCTGGGCCCACCGTTGACAGATTGCTGGACTCAGCCTACTTGAGGACTGGAGCTGGACTCAAGAGACACCAGGACTCGACAAACTTAACTTTCTCCCACCTTCAAGGCACCCAGGGGAGCTTCCACCTCTCTCAGGTATCTCCATAACCTGGAAAATCTGTTTTCTAAAAAACTGATTGGGTGATAACATAGTCACAGTTATTTTAGTTTGACTCTATTTGGCTGCTTATATTTGTTTCTTTTAAGTTCAGTGCCAAACTAGACTCCAATATTGGTATAAATGAGTGACATTTTACCCTGAAGAGGCATGCCAGTCACAGTTTTATTACACTACAATCGAATGCTTTCAGCATCACATCTCTCGCTCACTTCTTTCAAAGTTTTTCAAGCCATTTCACTGCATTTGAAAGCTTGTAAAATTCTTGTCATTCTTGGATTTTAACTAAACTGAGAAAAAAGTATCGGGTTAGGATATTTAACCTGAAACTGCTTGTTTAAGGTTAAATATCCTAAGTTTGCACATCTGCCGAAAAGCAAAAAAAAGGAGAAGCAACCACTCGCAGACTCAGTCCATCCTGCTAACTGGGGATGTTTTTCTGAGATGCCAACAACGACCCTACTTCCACATGAACCGTGCAGCTCAGAGGAGGAAACGGGCCCGTGCTGCGTGGATATGGCGGTTTTTGAAGCGACGGGAGCAGTTTAGAATAAGTCATATAGCAGTTCACTTCCTTGTTTGAGCATGGTTGCTTTCCCATCTCCCGCAGACCGTACTCGAGTGCACATGAATCGTGCCCGAGACCCCCTCTTCAAGTGGACTCGGGCACGGTACCTGAGCGTGGTACGTTTTTGTGCACACTTATCAAAGGAACCGGACTTTGGGGTCAAGCATACCCTGATCCAGGTCCCTAGTGTGAAACTACCCTTATATGTATGTTGGGTTTTGGCTTTTGCACAATTTCACCTACTGGGGGAGTTCATGGAGCAGCTCCACTTTAATCTCTTTGTTCTATTGTCCATTAAAACACTTTTTCATATGTATTTTCTTTCAAATAGAGGAAGTTTTCATGTTCATGTAGCTGACTGACCTTGTCAACTATCTCCCAGGTTCTGCTTCCAGAGTGTAGTGATGAGAGTGATGGTGAGGGAGTAGATGAGCCTGACGGTGCCAGGTCTTCCTTGGGACTGAGGAATGGGCCCTGTGGGGATGTGAACGGTGCAGAGGCTTCAGGCGGCACTAGCGAGGAAGAAGAAAATCCCCTTTCCACCTCCCTGGAACCCAAGTATTTCTCCCAGAGTTTTCACCAGGACCCAGAAGATTCAGATGATGGGTGGAACCACTGCCCAGACAACATGGAACTGGAGTTCCAACAAGGTTAGCTTTATCTTAGAACTTTGAATCAGACATTTGTTGAGATGATAGAAGGTACATAAAAAAACTTTATGACCTATGTACAGGGTTGTATGTTAAAAGCATTGTTTTTCTTTTTAGGTGCGAATGCGACTCAGGGTGTAGTGTACCAGAATGAAGAAGGGCAGTGGGTGACAGACCTTGCGTATTACTCCTCCTTTGAGAAAGAGGTTGATGGAAAGACATCACAGAAGGATGAACAGTTTCCGACCGAGGAGTTTGTTTCTCCCAGTACGTAGCAAATCTCTAGTTCTATTAGAATTCTGTATCATTGTTAGTGTTTTGCTTGATTCATGAATTAACCTGTTTGTCTCCTTTGCAGATGATGCTATGGAAAAGATAGTCAAAGATCAAGAGGAATTTGAAAAGGAGCACCAATTCATGCAGGTAAACACCGATCCCCTTCTTTTTTAAAGGTGATAGCCCTGGCTGGAGTCTTTACGTTTTTGGTTTGTTAATTCCATTTAAGTTTTTGCAATACCTCTGGTATAAGGCCATTACGGAAGAAGGGTTGAGATCCCTACACAGAGGGATAAGATCCATAGGAACGATAAAAAACATGTGATGGGGGGATAAGCGCTGGAGTTGAATATCTTTCAACATTTCAAAAAGGCGCTGTTGACGTCACTGTCGCTCTTTTCCAATGCATGATATTCCCTGTATTTTTGCCTCCTACGGATTGTGACCTGTCGCCTTATCCCCTTTGCTCCATTTCTGGTGGGGTTAAAACAATCTAAAAAAAAATACAAGCACAGTAAAAAGCAACGAAGCAATGTCGGTCATACAGCGGCTGTTGTCAACAGACTGCATGTCAAACATGCAACACTTCATGTAAGCGCTCCTGAGCACACAGCCTCATGCGCTTTTCTGCCCTCTCTGCTAGGTGGACACAGGGCCTTATACTGATGATGACTTACCTTTTAGTCAAGTATTGGTACAATCACAGATGTAATCAGGACATAGCTGTAATTGAAATGTCATTGTCACTGTTGTATCCCAGACTGCATATTTGGCTGTAACCCAAGAATCCATATGCAAGTTTCTACAAAAAAACTAATGAATGTCTTTGTATATTAAAATGAATAATATGTTCAGTTTGTGCATTTCTTGTGAATGCAAGATCTCATGCATGTTTACCACATTTTATGTCTTTGTTTGGAAAATGGAGAATTCAGATTTTTAGTTAAACCTTTCTTAGTTGCACCTGAAGACTCGACATACTGCCCAAAGAGCATGATTTTATTAAGACACTAAGAAATGAAAATTCAGTTTTTATTTCATATTAAAGTTCTGACTTTTTACAGTTTATTTTATTTATTTTCCTAAAAAAAAATCAAAACAGGCTATATGACCATCACTGATTCTTACTCTGACACTAAACATTTTCGGATGGAGATTTGTCTAACGTTTTAGTTCCTATATTTTTATGCTATAATTTTTGATGGAAGTGTCTTTATATACAGTATGTAAATTAAAACAAAAATATATCAAGTTATCCATTAAAATGATAGATGAATTGCATTTCTGCATTTTCCCTGACTCCTAAAGGAATTCTGAAATACCCATCAAATAACTACAATCAGTCACTACTTCATCAGGATACTGCAGTGTCTCCCCTGACTGCCTCTCTCTATATCGCTACCCAAGTGACAGTATTTGCTGTTGCAAAGAATTGTTGGCCTCTGCTGATGTGCACCTCACATCGACACTGCCAACATATTGGCTTGTGTTTGTGTTTGTGCCCAAAGAGCATAATTTTATTAACACACTGAGAAATGTCAATATATGTTTGGATGATATTGTTGGCCATGATCAGATTCAAACAAATAAGGGATAATTTAGTGAAGAATGTCGCTGCAATATTGTGCCAGATGATGTTCACTATTTATATTTATTAAATTACTTCACCTGTGATTTAATTGAAACACTGTTCTCACAGGAGGAGAAGATTGAACCAGCCTCCAACAACACTACCTTTACCAGTGACTCATCTTGGAAGCATCCTGCCAACAGCCATATCTTAATGAGGGCTTCCCAGGTCTCCTCTGAGTTTAAGCAGGGAGACCAAAGCTACCTGCGACTGTCTTTTGGGCAGTTCTTTGGACAACGCTCTGAAGCCCTGGGCTGCCTGGGTAACAGTGATGATGAGGATGCAGTGAAACGGGTCAGTGAACTAAAGCTAAAAAAATCACTTTTTGTGTCTTTCTGCAGTTCTCATGGGGTTGTTAAGAGTTAATACTTACATGCTTCCTATGTAACATAGACCTGCATACTCAAAGATATCCTACCCATTGTTTGAAGAGGTCTTATTGGATGTATTGGCGAAACTGATACCAATACAAACAAATCCTAAGTTAACCTCCTTTATTATGTGCTTCTTTCCTGTCTGTCCCTCTGAGAAGAAACTTGTATTAAAAGCTGATTCTTTTTTTCCAGCCCTCCTTTGGCTACATTATAACTTCTCCAGAGAAGAGGGAACCGTTCGCCCTAATTCATCCTGCAGAGTTCTCAGCTAAAGAAAGCTCACTTCAAAATGACACTTCAGAACTCAGTGAAGCCGATAAGACACTCAACCCAGGTCCGTTTGTTTTTATTGCTGAGGATCAAGAATTATTTTTAATTTCATACTACAATGCTGATATAGTCTGTGTTAAGCTTAATTGATTTAGACTGCTTTTCTGCATGTTTCTCATCGTCTCCTCTGGTTCACTGCAGAGGACCTGGATAAAACTCTTGAGGCACCTGGTGGAAGGATGTCACCCAAAGGTGATACCAACTCAGAACCAAGAGCACAGGAGGTATGGTTAACTTTGTATTGTGTTGATATCTAAATATAACCACTACTGCACAGCTTTATGGCTTCCAAACATAATTTTTACTTCCCCTCCTCAGAAACCTGCTAATAGAGCTGCACTGCCCAGCCACACTGAGGGCTCTACCTCTGAGTCAAGCTTGAGTAATCAAAGCTGTGTCTCCCCTGATGAAAACAACAGCAGCCATCTGACGCTGAGTATCAGCACAATCGCTTCGGCCATTGCTGATGCGTCCATCAGCACTGACCCATCACAGCTGGCTGCCATGATCGTGGAACTGTCGAAGAGGAGTAGAAGGAAGACTCGACTTGAGCCGACAGCTCATGGTGGACCCGCTATCAACTGCACAGACGGACCACAATCAGCTGAACCTGTGAGTCTTTGGATTTTCTTTTATTTACTTGTACATGTTTAAAGTTAGACATGAATTACTTAATTGTTCCCAGTTATGTTACATGCTACTTAAAGTCATTGTAGAGACTCCACAGATGCCCTGATTGCAATTTCTTTGGCTGAGTCCGATTTCTAACTTTTTTTGAAGGTCTGACCTGCCAATACTGTTCTGATTTTCTTTTGAGAACTGTTATTGGTAGCAAAAACAAAAACTGTTATCACTTTTGTTGAATGAAAATTCAGTTTATATTTCACATTAAAGCTCTGACTTTTAACAGTTATGACTTTTATTGATTTATTTTCCTAAAAAAAATCAAAACAGGCTTTATGACCATCTCTGATTCTTACTCTAGACAAATCTGCATCAGAAAATGTTTAGTGTCAATGTTTTAGTTCCTATATTCTTGTGTATTTTTATGCTTTAATTTATGATGGAAGGGAAGATAGATGAATTGCATTTCTGCATTCTCCCTGACTCCTGAAGGAATTCTGAATTACCTATCAAATAACTATAATCAGTGACTACTTCATCAGGATATTGCAGTAACGCCCCTGACTGCCTCTCTCTCTCTCACTACATAAGACAGTATTTGTTGTTGCAAAGATTTTTTGGCCTCTGTTGATGTGCACCTCACATCCACACTGCCAACATATTGGCTTGTGTTTGTGTTTGTGTTAGTGTCGATGTGTGCATGGCGTGAAACACGGCTTGAGTGTGTTAATGTAAGATCTGTACAGAATTGTAGACGGGCTGGTTCTCACAAATATAGTCAATCTGGCTGAAAATCATCGGTATTCTGTCACCTGTTGGTCGACTGATGCATCACTAATCATCATCGTCAACCTTTATTTAAGTTCTCGGAGAGATCATTGAGGTCAACCCTCATTTACAATGATGCCGAGAAAACAACAACAACAAACAACGAGTCAAACAAAATGAGATAAAGCTACCACAGAAAATAAAATCGGTAAAATAGCAATAAGAACAATACAATATATACAATATATACACTAAAATAATTTAAAAAAGCTTGAATTTACTACAATGATAAGTCAGCAATTAAAATCAAATAAAACAGTTACAGTCAGGTATTGGGCGGTTAAAAATAATATTTCTAAAGTGACCATAAGGGATAAAAGTGCTCAAATTCAGGTCCTGTTGTAAAATATTCCAGGAGTTTGCAGCACTAACACTAAAAGAGACTCCTACAAGAATAATCCCTCTGAGTTATCACTCATGACCCACTAGGATTCAGAACATCATAAAGGAAATGTACAAATTTGTGCTGGTGTAGGAAATTGCCACAAACATAAGTCTGTCAACAAGCTATGAGTGACCCCTAATTTATGTTTACATTTTCATATAAAAGAACAATTAAAATGAATAACATTCTGTTCTTTTTCGCAGATCCCTCATGAGCTGGATCACAGAGCACTAATGGACACACTCCAGAGAAGCACATGTGTTGGAGAGCTGAGTGCATTCGACATAGAGAAGTATCTGAAAAAGATTGATATGTCAGTAAACAGTGATGCTTCTGTGGCACACACTACCTTTGACCTGACTACCTGGGCTGAGAACTTGAGCTCTCAGAGGAACCCCCCAGCAGTCAGTCCTGAGGAACAGGAGAGCTCAGCTAGGTCTCAACAGGAACCTACAATTACAACAACTGGAGAAAAAGACAGACGAGGAGGGCCAACATTGAACACTAGCTCACCTGCGGTGTCCCTTTCCAATGCATCATCCCAAAGTCATAAAGTTGACTCGAGAAGAAGCTCTATTCCTCGTTCAAGTACATCTTTCAGCTCTGGCAAAAGATCAGTAGGTCTAGGGCAATCTTGTAATCTCAAGACCCCTGCAGACAAAATGGCAGCTTATGAAAATTACGCCACCAAGATTTGTGGCTCCTCAAGCCAGACCCTCACAGAAAACGTAGCCAAGGCAGGAGAGCTGAACCCACATGCATCAAACAATATGAGGTCTTGCCTGGAAACGTCACAATCTGGCTCGCAAAGAACCTCACCAGGAAGGAGGAACAGGCAGTCAGGACTGCCTCACATTAAAGGTTCCTCTCCTCCGACACAGAGGTTGAGGAGTTCAGGCCAGCAGCAGCATAACAGACCCAGTTATTCTCCGGAGAAGAAACCGCTTTCCAGGAACAACAAAGCTGTTTCAATTTCTGATCCCTCCTTAGAGAAGCATGCTGGATTCTCTTGCCAAAACACCCTGCCTCCACAAGACACTGCATCGGGTGAGTAAAGAAAAACAGGAATATGGCCTCTGATATAAACATGCATGATAGGAAGTCTTCACATTGGCTGCGTTCAGACACATTTCTTCTTTAAGAATATTGAGATGACATGAATGTGAATATTAATAATCACTTTGTGTCTCAGATCTGCCGAAAGGTTTTTCTGAGCCCTGTGTAGAGGAAACCCAGTGTAACTTCAGACCGTCCACCTCTCCACTTACTCACTCTTCTCCAAGTCAGACGTCCATCCCCAGTGCTGATGGGTAATATATGATCATTTAACCCTATTGAATCAAGTTATTAACGTTGTTTTAATTGTTGTTTAACTACAATAGTAGTAATCTTTTGTAGCTAAAAATGTATTTGAATCCTTCTTCATAAACATCAATCCTTTATAGTTACTCTGTTGTCTGTTACAGTTGTATTTCACATTTCTTTTGCTCACCTGATGAGAAGTATTACTAACCAAAACAGGACATTTGCATTATTTTTTGTCATGTTTTATTCACTTCATGCTTCCCATTTTGTCTCTTTTTTTCATATATAGTTTAGGGTCCCCGGCGTCAACCAGTGGAGGTCTAGCAGACAAATGTCCAGTGTTAGACCTCTCTCCTCAGTCTACCTGCTCCAGCCCTAGTATCAGCAGGCTCACATACATCTCAATGAATGACGGCACGGTCATACCTACACCTGCAAGGCAAAAGGTATAGAATGTCAAATTCAAGTATCACTAACCGTATAGTAGGGCTGCACAGTATTGGGAGTAAAAAACGTGTATTTTGGAATATAAAAAGCTTGAACAAAATATTGTGCAGCCCTGACATATTCCTAACCTTGATCACTATTGTAGAGACACTTTTGATTACATATTCTCCAAGATGGTACATTTCAAGTGGTGTAGTATGACAATTATATAGGCTATAGTACGTTTTCAGAAACGTCTGCCCTTGAAACCTGAGTTGTTGCATTTTTTTTGTTGACATTTTTTCATGTGTTGTATATAATGTTTCTGGTTGTTTGCCCTTCACAGAATAACTGTACCATGGCTCTCAGCACCACCATCATCAGATTCAGTCCGACTCCACCTGTGGAACAGGATACACAGACTAACCTTGATATTACCAGCCAGCCCAGCTTGGACCAGATGCAACCTCAGCATTCTAAAAGTCTTGACCCACTACCATCACAACAACAATGTAAAAGCCCGGATCCCTCATGTAGTGGTCCTCCTCTGACTTGTACTCGCAGCCAGAGTGAATGTAACTACCAGTGCCCTGGGGACAGAACTGGTGATCTCTCAGCAGGTTACAGGAACCAAGGCCCGCTCTCTGGATCCAATGTAAGACAGCTCACTAAAGTGGACTCGGGCTATTGCAGTAATCTCAACATTCCACAAACCAGCAGCACTGCAGCTCCACAGAGCTCCCAGCAGTGGGGAGCTTCTAGCTCGATGTCATCGTCTGTGTACGGTGGTGGCCTTGGCATGCCTCCGTCTTACTCATCAGACGGACTTCACTATGTGCCAATCCCTAGCTTTAAGCCCCAATGTCCTGGACTTATCGACCTTCCCCACCAAAGAGATGTGCAGTCCCTCCCCACTGGACACCCTGTCTTCAATCCCCAGCTAACTCAGCAGTATTTGGGACCCGAGGCTTCATTACATCCTGGTGTTTATCATGTTGGAGCAACAGGAACTGGTCTCTTCAGTATGTCCTCTACAGGCATGTCTTTTCTCACTTCTTTCAAATTACCTTTGTTTGATGGTATACACATACAATAATGCAGCATAATGGGTAGAAATTCCTTAACAAAACATCTGTAGACTGAACAATAATCCCCCTCTGTATCATCACGTATGACCCACTTAAAGTTTGTGTGTCGGTATCTAGACAGAGAGCCCACCCTTTGACTGTAATGTCATATTAGGCTAGGTTTTGGAGATTTTTTTGGGTCAATAATTCTGGCAAGTGTTGTGTAGCCTGCAGCTTACTTTAGTGTGTGCATTTAAGGACTCAAAAAGCATAGCAACCAAGTCACATTGTTATCTCTGTCTCTATACTGTCAGAATTGCTATAAGCATTTTCTGGATTAAAACAAAATCAGTCGCCAGATGGGTGTACCAAGAAGCCAGTTCAATGTATCCAGGCTTTCTTTGAGTGAGCTGGCTTGATAAAGCCTGAACTTGTAGTTAGAGACATTGGGTATCACAAAGCTGTTCATGAACTTTATCTCTTAGCTCAGGCTTTGTGCAGGATCACGGAAAAGGGGGCATTTAGCGCGATATTTGATGATTCATCCTCACAAACAGGAATGATCACTGGTTGTCTGCTTCAGTCAGACTGAAAATATGAGAAGAGATGATTAATATATAGTTATATATTATTTTGTAGAAGGAGGGTGACACTGTAGAAAATTGCTGTTTATTCATTTTATTAAACATTTGTCCCCCCATTACCCCTCCGCGACATTCAGATTGAAGGTGAAACGCCACAGGGACGTAAATATTGGGCCTTGAGGTGACTGTCAATGGCCCTATTCAGACAACCTCTGCTGCTCTCCCCCTTGCTTGTTTAATCAGGGGAAGAGGGCAAACCTTGAGCTGACAAATACTACTCACTCTACCTCTGCCTTAAATCCATAAAATAAAACTGACAAATGGATAAAGCTTCCTCTATTTTCTTTTTCAGGTATACCCAACAGTAATCTCATGGTGAGACACACCCATCACCCATCAGGTCCACTGGGGATATCTGGGGCTGCCGGGTCCCATAACCTCCCTAGAACCCATCACTGCCAACAGGACATGGGAATGATGGGAAAACCCTATGGTCATTTCGGTGCTGAGCCCCTTGTGGGAGGTGGTCTTGAGGAACTTAAAGGTAGCAGTGTTCTTGGTGACGTTTGACAGTAAAAAAAAATACTTTTAAACTGTAGCGAGATGAGACATTTATTGAACAGTTTCCATTTATTTATGTTCTACTTTTACTAGTCATATCTGTGGGTAATACTTTCTCACATGCAGGGATCAGTCAATGTCTGGTGCACACATTCATACTGCTTTTCCAGCCTTTACATGTATCAGGTGTCCTCATTGCACTGTCATCCTCAGGCCAAGTGATGGTACCAGAGGAACTGCGGTTTCCCCACTCCTGCTGTGTAGGCATCGCTTCTCAGACCTCACTAAGCCTCTTCAACCCCTCTGACAGATGGCAACAAGTGTCTATCAGTGTCAGCAGCCTGGCCATTGATGGAGAAAAGGTGATCAGAAAACAAACAGGCCAATAGTATCACTAAAAACGGTGTACAAAAAACTTAATCATTTCCCACTCAACAATAAGTTAATTAAGATTATTTTCCTCACAGGTTGACAATTTGCCGTACCAATGGTTGATAATCAAAAACAAGACCATCATTGGCCCGAAGAGCACGGAGGAGCAGAAGGTTTTGTTCATCCCGCCTCATGCTGGCGTCTATCAGTGTGTTCTCAGTGTTTGCTCATGGCCTGCGTCTGCTGAAACAGAGGTTGCTGCCAGGGCCAATATCTTTGCTAAAAGGGTCGTGCTGGTTGCCATAGCAGAGAATCCTGCACTAGAGGTGAGATATCACTCCTGAACAAAGTAATCTGCTTCTAAAGAAATAGAGCAAAGTACAACAAGTTCATATTTATCTAAAGAGATTGTAGGAAGCAAGTTGCCTATTTATGCTATCTACTGATTAGTTAGAAGTTAAAATCTTCCTATTTCTCAGGTTGAAGTAGGTAAATCTGGCTGTCTAGACTTTGGAGACCTTCCAGGAGGCAGTGCCAAATCACTTCCTGTCACACTGCTCAACCGGACTCGTGCTACAATGCCCATCCGCCTGGTCATCAGCGCAGTAAGTCAACTGTTTACATTTCTACATATTTTTAGATCACCTAGGACACATAGTATACATACCTGCTGAGCCAGAACTGTAATACAGTGCCATCTAGTGGTAGTGTGTTGTTCTTACATGAAACAACTGTGCAATGTTATAACCTAGTACACATTTGTTAAGTCTCTGGGGATTTATGCATTTTCCTTTACAAAAAAACGCAATTCATCTCGAAGATTAGGATAATAACAAAGAAAACCCTCTATGTTGTTAGTGTGGCGACAATCTGAAGAGAAGATAAATACAAACAACTTGCTGTCCTCTAGTTATGGAAATGTTTAAGTAAAGATTTAAAGTTATTAAATTACAACCAAGGTTGTCAAAATCTATAAGTATTTTTTAAATGATACTTTGATAGTTTTCAATACTTTTAAAATGATAAAATCTCAAACCAACTCCAACCACCTTAAACCAACTTAGGTACAGATAGAGAAAGAGAAATACCTGTGGTGGTCCATACAAATCCATCCATCAATCTGTTATCTTTACCGCTTTTCCCGTTCGGGGTCGCGGGGTGACAGACAACCAGCCACACTCACATTCACACCAATTTAACGAGCATGTCTTCGGACTGTGGGAGGAAGCCGGTGTAACAGAAGAGAACCCACGCATGCACGGGGAGAACATGCAGACTCCACACAGAGAGGTTCCTGTCTGACTGGGATTCAAACCAAGAACCTCCTTGTTGTTATGCAACAGCGCTAACCCCCATACAAATGTACTGGTTGGCAAATACTCAAATACTGAGAAACTAGTGTCAGTCAATCAGTCTTCATTTGTATAGCCCCAATTTATAACAAATGTTATCTCAAGACACTTTACAGAAAGCAGGTTAAAGACCTTACTTATAGTTATATTATCTACAAAGACCCAACATTAATCCATCATGGAAAGAAAAAATGTCCTTTTAAAACCAGACTCATGAACATCCATCTGCAGAAACTGTGCTGGGCTTGTAAAATGGGATAGAGGAAGATGCCGTAACAGAATGGGCACATCCAAGCAAAATGCATACAGGTGCTGCGGGACAAAAACAAATTAACTGCAGAAAAAAGGGGAGAACGGTCCGCACAGCGCACACAGTTCAGCTCCCAATGAGCAAATTCATTTTAAACAGGGAAATGTTTAGATCCAAAACTCAATGTTGCCCTGTTTCAAATAAAATAACATAAGACATTTGGCGTCTCATGAAGGTGCGTTGAAAGTTGCGCTCTTGCCTCTCACAAAGAGACAGAGAGCAGAGGAGGTTCCTAAATGTATTTTTCCAATTTAGACATGTGCACGATTTTGATTGCATTTTTTGGTACCATAATTAAAAACAAGAAACGACCCAATATTGGGTTCCTAGGACTTCCAATCTTATCTCCATAAAACAAAACAAGTTATATTGTTCGTGTTTTAAGAGTATAATTATAACGTTTACAACTCTGGTATTGTGACAACCCTGAAAGGTAGTACATTCTGCTTAAATCAGGCCTTTAGAGTAAAAACTATTTTCCAGGAAAAGCAGCAAAATTACAGCAGTTGATGTGATGAATAGTATCTGAGTGGTTCACATCATATATCCCATTCTCTAGAACGCTACAGCCTGGCGATGCTTCACCTTCTCCAAGCAACCTGTTCTAGCATCGTCTGAGGCAACGCAACAGGATGGACACATGACCACCGGGTCTTCTCCCTCTGTGATGAATCATGTGATGCATGCCAGCTACGGAGAGGTAAGAATCAACAAAATGTTTACAGCCTTATTCAGCACTTAGGTCCATTGTCTTATTCCATATTAAGGGTGTGTTCTTGTTTCATATTAATTTAAACATGTTGAGGTTCTTTCGATATTCACCCATGAAAAAGTAATAATAACATTGATTTCAGTTCAGTGTATAGTTGTTCTTTTTTATAACTGAGATGTGTAGAACATTAAGGTATGA
This sequence comes from Labrus mixtus, assembly GCF_963584025.1. Lineage (NCBI taxonomy): Eukaryota > Metazoa > Chordata > Actinopteri > Labriformes > Labridae > Labrus > Labrus mixtus. The sequence goes on along the minus strand of NC_083622.1, from coordinate 5,343,768 downwards.
CAGGTGGCCCATGGTGTTTTCTGACAAGCACAAAATCCCTAAAAGTTACCTGAAATTTTCAGGGTCAGCTTCAAATGTAAAGTAAACGGTCAAATTGTTTTCTGCCAGCCCCATTTTAATTTTTCTGGTGAAGTCAGGGTGAGCCAATATATGAACACAGCAGGTAAAAGTCAGAAAAATTCACCACATCATTGCAGTCATCCTGTATGTAATGTAGCAGCTTCATACTGTTTTCTTGTTCTTATCTGCTCTTTAGTGCGGTGTTTCCAAACATTTTTACCTTGGAGCTTTTATTACCTTTATTAGTATCTAAGAAAGGCTAAGGCCCCTCCAGGACTTGCACAAAGAGGTGATACATTGCTGTAAAAGTTAAACAAAATTAATTATTTTCATTGATGAAATCTGAACATAGTAGGCCTACACACACTTATTCTTACCAAAATACCTTTGTATAAACTATCCAGCATGTGTTATCATGTATTTAGTTAAAATGTGCAGATCTAATTCCACCTGAGACCCCTCCTGTCCAACAGGGAACACTTCACGCTGTAAGGGACAATTGTGAACAACAACTTTGGAAAATTTCCGGGGAAGGACATTTTTTTAGAACTTTTTAGAAATTGAGAAAATGATTTAGAAATTTCCAGTAGTGTATATGGGAAATCCTCTCTAGTTTCACATGTCCAGTCTCACCTATAGAGCTTTGAAACTGGTTTTAACATTCATTATTATATATTTTCCCTTTTTTTTCAGGATCAGCAGGGCTTCACGGTCTGGGTTCACTTCAGAGCCCCTCAGAAGTACACAGCCTCTTCAGGTAATTAACCTGAAGATTTAAACTTTATGTATCTTAACCCCTTACCACCTTACTTAGCTTTTTATCTTTACGTTTACATTTTCTGCTGTTGGTACAGTCACAGAACATTCTTTTTTTTTCTGGTAACCAAACTCTTTTTCCTCTGGCTCTTGTCAGAAGACCTCGGCCCAGCTGATGAGTACAGTGCTCGGGTGGACATTGAAGTGGACTCTCCAGGTCCGAGCCATGTCATTAGGAGTATACCCCTCAGGGCCAGGTCTGGAACTGCAAGGGTTCATGCTCCGAAGGACTTGCAGGTAGTCTAACTGTTGGGTTGTATTTTTTTTTTCCGACTGATAATGTAGCACGGCCCACCAATACTTCGCAAATCCTTTGTTTTGTTTATCCTAAAATGTAAACTGCACATAGCAGCAGGCAGTGAAGAGAATGGGTCTTGATTTTAGTAACCACCTTAAAGGAAGAATGTGCAACTTTTTGATCCAGTAGATGTCGCCTTTGAGCACCAGCATGAAACAAAAACATCTCAAGCTGTATTGTTGTGTTAGAAATGGCCGTGATCTAAAAACACTTACGTGACATTCAAATAAGGAGTGAGTATAGTATGTTATTCTTCTTTTCTCTAGTCACTCAATTAAAAACGTTTATACGCGAGGGGAGGAGTCAGCCGGCCGTCCCGTCCATGTAAACACGCTGTAGATACGGCTCAGGAAACATCACAGACAGCGGGACTCGGGTGTCACACTCATTTTAGCCAGTAATGACTCACAGTTATTTTCAGAGGATAAACTTGATTTCTGCTACGTTTATGTGTAAAATGTTGCATATTCAGGCTTTAAACCTTGGTCATTGTCTAAAGTACATGTAAGCGCACCCGATCAGTCACTGTGAAATGTGTACGTTTGATTTTTAAGTTCAAAGCCAATCAATACAGAATGCTTGATTTTTGCAACATTATGTCTGATGTGACATTTTAGAGTTGAAGTGTGTACTCAAAAGTCTTCCAACCTGCAGACATAAATCATATTTACTCTAGAATAATGTCAACAGACATGAGAAATGAAACTTCTAGATTGACATACTTGACTTTGAATTTGACTTAAAAATACCCTTTGAGTCATCGGGTTTCATTCTTTTTTCACCTTGTCATGGCCTTACTTTGAGTTGGCATTCAACTGCTTTTTGCACTTCTTCTGTCTAGACTGTCAGCCTGTCTGCTCCACTGGGTAAATCAAGTCAACAGATGCTGCCATTAAAGAATGCAGGAAACATCGATGTGCAGCTGAAACTCAAGGTAATCCTGACCTTTACTTTTCTTATTAGACCTGGGATTTGGGTAAGCCTCAGTGACATTTTGAGCCCAGACTGTGACACACAGCATTAGGGATTTCTGGATATTTGGGGCAACTTATTCATATCTTCTTAATTCTTCACTTCTTAATTCTCTTGTTAGCTCTCTACTTTTTTCTCTCCCTGCTCTTCAACTATTCTTCTTTTATTCTCTCCTGGCTCCCCTTTTTTTCTAACCAACCTGATCTTTAATCTATTTCTTTTCCATCTCTGTCTTCTTGTTGTTGTATTTTTTGTCCTCTTGTAGTCATTTATATTCCCTCTCATTCTCTCTCCTTCATTCCTTTTAATAGCGCAGCGATGCTGAGGACAGTTTCTCAGTGACACCTGATGAACTGTATCTGAGAGTGGGAGAGGAGCAAGGCATCATGGTCTCTTTCAAAGCACAGAGCAGCAGGAAATATAGAGAAAGGTAAATTTGTTATTATGCTGTAAAAAGATTTTGCAATTGAGAAAAATCAAGTCTATTCATCCAATTCTCAACAGGTCCGTATTTAAAATCACTAGGATTTAGCTGATAAAGAGTGTTGTGTTGCATCTTTGTTCCAAATGTCCTAATGAAAAAGTTATTTTTTTGTAAAAGCAGCAATTTGTTATTCTGGCATCACAGAGTTTTTTTTTTTTGTAGATTAGTCGATTATGTGTTTCATAATAATGTTTAATGCATACTTAAAGGAAAGACAACCTAAACTGCCCTATAACTACTGATGCTGCTCTCTCACTGCTGGTGGGTTTGTTTACAACATACAGCTCTTACTGCAAACGAGAAGGAGGTCATGTTTCGCATATTTTACTGAAAAAACAAAGACTTGTGTACAGAATATGCTGTAAGCATTCCTACAGCATGCTCCTAGTACCAGCATATCACAAATCTGAATCGAAAGAAAATGCTTTTATTGGGGGCGGCTGTGGCTCAGTTGATAGAGCCAGTCGTCTCCTGGAGCAACATGTCCGACGTGTCCTTGGGCAAGATGCTTAACACCCTGCTTCATCAGCGGCATATGAATGTGTATGAATGGGATTAGTTACTTCTGATGGACACTTTTCATAGCAGCCTCTGCCATCAGTGTGGGAATAGGTAGGTGTGTGAAAGCGCTTTGAGTTGTTTGAAGACTAGAAAAGGGCTCTACATCTTCAAGTCCATTTACCATTTTCCATTACACCCTCTTGGGTATCCTCACAGAAGGTATCTACTAATAACTGCAAACTTCACACATCCAAGTATGACTGTTGAGAACAAGCCTTGTGACTTATTTTAACCCATTTATAGTAATGATTTTATTACACATTATCCCTGAGAAAAGTTAAATATATATCATTGTCATATTTGGAATAAAAGTGGAAAAAAATAAGTAAAAATGTATTTATTTAGTATCAATCAGTGTCCTTAAATCCTAACAGTTGTGATTTATTTTGCCTCAGAGATTCTAGACACCTCTAGTTAAAGTCTCCACTCATAAATCAGGAGAGAAAATAATCTGTATTCTGTATGTTCTTGTTGTTTTTGCAGCCTTCTCACCATCCTAGTGCTGCCATCAGGTCCTCAGTATGAAGTGTCGATGAAAGGAGAAGTCATCCCAGAGGAATCCAGGAAACCTGCTTATCCCTCCACTGCTGTCATTGGTCCTGGTGTGGCCGCTGATGTTCCACCAATTCTTTCTAACAAACAATTTGTAGCCTGGGGAGGGGTCACTTTGGGACGAGCTGTGTAAGCAACTTTTTGGATTTTCATTAATTTCACTACTACATGAAAAACACATGAAAACACTGTCAATCAATAATTCATTGAAATATAATCAATAGGAAGTTAAGGCCCATTGGTCACTTTATTCTATTAAGGCTTTTATAATGTTATTCATGAAGAGGGACAGAGGTTTGTCTACTGGGAGTGTTTTTCCTCAGAAGCTATTTCAACATAATCATCAACACACAATGCATTTACTCTCATTGAAGGGGGGTAAAGTAGAAACAGCTAAAGCTTCTTTGAATGTTTGTAATCTTTAGAGGTTTAAGTGTGTTAAAGCTTGACTTGGCTATTCAACACAAGTTAAGATATTTAGAGAATGACTCTCAACTTCAAGGTAAAGTTTGTCAAAGATACCAATTTAATCGCTGTACAATTTTTAAAATATAATCAACATCTGCCTTTTTTTCCTCAGTCAACAGAAGCTGGTCCTGAGGAACAACTCGACAAACGTAACACAGCAGCTACGGTTGCTTATACGTGGTCAAGACCAGGACTGTTTTCAGGTAGATTGTATTCATTTAATAATAAAATGGATGGCTTCGTTATTTTAGTTTAAGTTGTTATACGTTCCAAATTGCAGCAACTGCAACTCTTTGTTGCCTAAATTACCAACAATTCATCATACTTGACTAAATATGTGGGGATTTATCAGACGCATATCAGACCACTTCTTTATTTGAATTTCAACATCCCAAAATCCCATTAACAGCCTTTTCTCTGTAAATTGTGTCCTTTCCATTTTACTTTATGCTGTTTAAAACAACATTCATCCTTTAAAAGTGATAATATTTGGCTGCCTAAGCAGTATAACACTGTTTACATTTGAAGTATATGAACATTGTATTCCCTCAGCTCCAGAGTATGTTCAGTCCTGAAGAGCGCCTGACCCGACATGGGGAGCTGTCTATTCGTCCGAGAGAAGACGTGACTGTTCACCTGCTCTTTGCTCCCACCCGAGTGGCCTGCATGTTGGCCAAGCTGGAAATCAAACAGTCCGGAGTCCGGCCTTCACAGCCTGGGGTTAAATTCACTGTGAGTATGCCACATTTTCAATTTATTCCTTATAGTCATCTTTTACTTTGCATTTCTCTCTCCTGTCTTCTGTCCACATTTCCTTTTCAATATTTTCCATTTCCCTTAGAAAGACTTGAGCTACAGTTTAATTTGGTCTCTATATTTCCCCCATCAGATTCCACTGTCAGGCTATGGTGGGACCAGTAACATCATCCTGGAGGACCAGAGGAAACAGGCAGATGGCTATGAAGCAATACTAAGTGACATTGCTGTTAGTCGCGTCAGCAAAGTGTGTCTATGCGTTAGGAACACTGGCTCCAGAGCAGCTTTCATCAAAGCTGTGGCCTTCTCTGACGTGCAGACACGAACAGTTATGGAACCCTCTGTGATCAGCCTGGCTCCGTCACAGTTTGTGCTGAAGGAAAGGACCCAAGAGGTAGGGCTGCCCAATTAATCACAGTTTCAGCATTGTCGCCGTGTGAGCAGCAATCGGCAATGAAAAATACATTTTATTTTATGTAAACAAGCAATGCGTTCTCAAACAACATGCATCCATTTGACCTGTGGGAGTATAATGACCATGCTTTAAAACCATCCTGATACATTCAGATGAAGCTCAAGCTAGTTATTTGCTACCATTAGATTAATCTGTTTAATTAAGAACTTAATTTTGTTATTGCAATATTGTACAGTGTAATTACACATTTTTATACTGTGCAGCCTTACAACAGGTAGACATTTTTACTGTGTGCAAAAAATAGTGGTTGTCAATTTGAACTAATTTGACATCCAAAAACCGGAGGAAATTGTTACAAAAACAGTAACAACATAAATTATATTGATGTTTGCTACCCTACAGGGCAGCTTATAGCCCTTCTACATGAAACTTTTTCAGGATTTCTTTTGTGAATATCTTTTTTTTTTTTTTTAGTTGGCAGCGTGTGTGCATTACCATCATTCATTAAAATCAAAATAAATACACCACTTAACTTGGAGCATATGTGCAAGTAGTTTGCAGATACAGTGTTTCCCCTAGGTTTACAGTGTTGGGGGGGTGGGGACAAGCCGACACTGCGACACGACGACACAAACACTTGAAGGAATCTTGGTGTTCATTGCTGTCATTTTCTATCGGAAAGGTATCCTTAAATGACTTCTTTCCCTGATTTCCGACTCTATCCACTATCCTATTCCTACAATAAAGGCACAAAAAGCCCAAAAATAAATCTTTAAAAAAAAAAAAAAACTTGACAGGCCGCCCCCCCAACGGGATATACTCAGATATGAATTTTCATCTGCGTAAAGAGATATTTCAAATACATCATATATGTCCTTGTGTGTATCCACAAGTACACATGTATAAACAAACCGACAGTACAATATACACAGCCAAATGCCAACCCACCCACCCCCCCCCCCCCCCCCCCCCCAGGCCTTTTCATAATTTTTAATTGTTTGGATTATTGTCTTTGTTTCAAAGGGGAGAAGATCCCTTTGGATTTAAAGGCAACTGTTAACAACTCATTAACGATGAACAACCAGGGTATCCTGACCCCAAACCAAGCTTCCAGAAGTACAATGAGCTTATCTAAGCAGCAGCATAGCCTGAGACCCGCCCCAACATCCCATGTCTTTTTTACAACAATGTTGTTTAATAGTATTTTAATACATTTTAATTATCTTTACTTCAATGAAATAATGATACAAAAGCCTCATTGTTTTGCTTCCTTATTTTGATTGCTGCCTCACATGTATGTTCTTATATATGACCTTTCTGATACCATTTGTTCATGTTTCAGGTGATTACTGTGCTAATGAAGTCCACCCAAAGAGAGTTTTCCCTGAGTCTGTCAGGGTGTGCACTTCTTGCTTCAATCTGTCTGTTTTGCGGAGATGAGATGTCCAGGCAACAGTACAGGAGGTGAGTGTTCAAAAACTGTTTTTATGTTGTTGTTATCAGTAAAGTACAGATGTTAGCTGGTATTTAGAAAAAGTTTTCAAGTCAAACAATGAACTATTTAATTATGATTAATCACATTTTTAAGTATTCAAAATGTGCAACATTGAATTACAAAGAGTGCTACTTGCAGCCTGTTATGAAACAGCTCCAATATTTAATTTATAATTTTTCACCTGGGGTAGATGATCATATTGGGGCCCAGGCAACCCTGGCCACCCCATGCACTTGTCTGTGCTGCTAAGCCAAAATCACCTGAGGCCATCCAGCTCATCACACACACCACTACGCATGCAGAGGCGTCCTATTACGCAACTTTATGGATGCATACTCAGGACCACTCAGACAGCTGTGTTTACACTTTTCACAGTTTTAGCCAGATGTTGCCAAACACCCAAACTCGAGCACACAAACCTCCGTTTAACCGTCCATAACTGCCTGATGCAAATTAAAGACAATGAATGGCTTACCTGATGCAACCGAAGGAGCCTCTTTTCCAGGTGGCATAGTTGTTCATTATCTTCCCAAGTGACAGTTTTGAAGTCAGATGGCCTCACTATAATGCATAAACCACGACTCCACATGGTGAATGACTTGATCAGGAAAAGGGACTAGTGAAGGATAATTCAGGCAATCCAAAGGCCCAGAGCAGTAGCATGAAGAAAACAATAGGGAGCAGCAAGGTAGACTTACAAAATATAAACTAGAAATATAAAATGAAACAATTAAGATACAAAATAGATAAAGTGGATTAAAGACATAGTAAGTGGACAGTGATCAGACTGTGATGATTAATTTCCGTTTGAAAATAATTAATGCATCATCAATGCATTGCATGCATTGACACTTGAACACTTTTTCCAAAAAGCATAGAATATGGTCTGTAGAAAAGTTACTTTGTGAATCCTTCTGGATTTAAGGGATTGTGGCAATTTCCTTCATCATGAAATTTCCCATTTTAACAGATTTTTACAAATGCATGAAATAGTTCATGCAATAATAAGGATGCACGATATTACACTTAGTTTGATCATGAAACCTGGTGTCCCTCTACAGTTCTGTGGATTATCTGTGGAAATACAATAACTGCACTGTTAACTGAAGTTACACTGGTAAACTGTTTAAGTAGTGCATGCAGAGGAATCTAAACTGGGCATTTATCAGACCAGCAATTTATTTCTTTATGATCAGATCCAACAAAGGTATTGTCTCTGGCTAGCGTTCTTAGAATGCTGCTAGCAACATGATTTGTATTCTGGACTTAGTTCAGATAAACATACATTGTTTCCAAATCATTCTCAGTGCTGAGAGAGTTTATAGATCCAATTCCAGATGGCTGTGCTTTTGTTGAAAGCTGATTTGTTTGCCCGACTGTGAGTTTGTGTTTTGTTCTCTTAGATTGCTTCAGAGTAAACCCGAGGCTGTGGGAAAGGCTCTGTCTGAGAACAGTCTGCTAAGAAACATTAACTTTAATGAGAAGTTCCTGGGAGAAGAAAACATTGATGAGAGTAAGATGTTTACGTTTACATTCTTAGGAATAACAGATGTCATTTCAAAAGGCTATATACGGAATAAATGTCTGATAATGTCTCTGACCAAGTGTTTATTATTAATCTCTGTAGCCTATGACCTGCCTCAAAGACCCAATGAGGCTCACATCTTTTATGGAAACATGAGTAAAATAATGGTGTCATTACTGGGAAGTACAAAGAGTGCTGACTGTGAGCAGAGTGACCCTGCTGAGCTGCTGCCGCCCTCTGTGAGACACACTTCAGAGACACACAGGTACTGTCACAATATCTCAATAATTGTGTTACCTCCTGGTTTATCTAAATAAATCTATCCTTATTGACGACTCCAAGTATAAATTAATGATGTCTGTCATCATTACAATGCATTTCAGTTATTCCTACATCTTAATGATTTGTAAATCTATGGAGAAACACACAGTTAGAATCCACATTTTCCTTTAGACTGCACGCAGCCTGCAGAAGCAATGCTGTAACACTATAGTAAAACATTTTTTAACAGCAGAACATCTCATAACATGTTTGTCATTTAATGTTGTTTGAATTATCCAGCTCTTTTTTTCCATGTCATTACCAGTGGTTTGCCAAATGGTAACGTCTCCCTGGATGTGCTGCCAGTGAAAGGTCCCCAGGGTCCAGCACTGAGAGTGACCGAGTCCTCCTTACAGGTACCAGAAGCTCTCTTTCATCATCTCAAACAGTTCCTTGTGTCGAGTCCCTGCTGATTACTTTGGTGATGTTTGGAATATAAAAAAAAAAGTTGTTGCATTTGATAGGATTTAAAATGCTTTTTTATTTTTTTTAAAACCAGAATGTCCTTTCTTTTGTTCTCCCCTCAGACCTCTGAGTCTTGGACAATACATCCAGAACAACTTGTTCTCGCTGCTCCTACCATCAGTGAGTAGTAGATCTCGTGGGCAAAGGGAACAGACTCTACCATGTCATGTGACTAAATAACCAGCTAGGAGTAAATTCATTTGTTGATGTTTTTGTTTTTAGGTGGTGCAGCACCGACCAGCCAGGTTCAGATCCGTAACAATACGTCCAGAGAACTGAGCTTTGATTTGTCCTGGCCCGCCCACTGCCTCACCATTACCCCACAGCATGGAACTATTGAGCCTCAGTAAGAATTCTCAGTTTGTTTGTTTGTTTCCCAGTGAAGCATTCTGTTTAGAATAAGACCCATGATGTATGCTGTTCGCCTCTCTGTTTAACTTTCCTGTGGGGTCAGGCTTAGACCCGGACCGATTAATCGGCTAACCAATTATATCGACCGATATTAGCATAACCAGTGACTATCGTATTGGCTAATTTCATCTCTCTTTCTAGATTTATTAACCAGTCAAAAAGCATTTCATTTGAGTTTCATTGTTTTACACTGCTGGTGAAAAAGAACTATTAGAGTATGCTATATGGATTACAACATGCCTCATCAACATCACTCTCCAGAGTATCAAATGGTGATGCACAAACATGCAGTTACTTTCCAGTTGAGAGGCCATGTTGTCTACTTTATACTGTATATCTTTTACACAAGTGTTCTGTAAGTAAATTTGAGAGATCAACGCAATAAATGTGTATATCTATATCTATCTATCTCTACAGATCAAACTTTGATCTAAGAAACATATCAGACGATATATTAGTATCGGATTTGTTTTCTCCACAATATCAATATCGGCCCCAAAAATTCAATTTCGGTCGAGCCCTAGTCAGGCTACATAAACTTTAAAATCAAATCTTTAATCATATCCAATTAACCATTTAAGTCAATTTGAAGCTGCTAATATTTTTTCACATGGGTATCATGCTTCCAGGGTCTTCTGCATCATACAGTGCCAAACATGTCTCCATATCAGCTACATGACCGTTTCAGAGATGAGATGTTCTGCTGCTTTTCGTTACCAAAGATTTAAAATCCAATCTAAAGCTGACAGTGGTTTACTTGATCGAACACTTCTAAACGTATCTACTTTCTTCTAAATAATAATAATTAAATAATAATAATAAATGTGTCTGTGTATTTGTGATTTAAATAGTTTCTTTATTTTTGTTTACCTAGGTGCCATCTTCAGATATTGATCAGTCCAAACCCTTCCCTAGCAACAAAACCTGCCCTGCTTCCATGGAGCGGACAGATATATGTCCAGTGTGATGGTCAACAGAAAGTAAGAAACACTTACAGATACAACCTTTACAAACCTTGAGTCTATCATGAATGTTGGATGGTTTTGTGAGGAGTAAACGAGGGCTGACTGTGCAATGTGACCGTGGTTCAGTTTATAAAGGTCCAGATACGTCAGGACCTGGCTCTGGATGTGTCTGCGGCCCCAGGAGACACAACTCTGTCAGCACTGCCTCCTCAGGCCGCCACCCCAGTGCTGCCTGTAAGCAGGCTGCCCGCCAATCCCATGCTACCTTCTCAGACCCCACAGGCACCTCAAGCCCTGGTGGAGATCAGCAACAAGACCATCATCTTCCCCAACACTCTGTCAGGGGAAACATCAGGTAGGGAAGTGACCGACCAGAGGACAGAAGATCCTCTGTTCATCTAACTCTACTCTACTACAGCCTCAGATGGTGTCGTAGCAGCCTTTAAAAAATATTTCATATACTTCAGACTGTTGGGGCTTGGAGTCATACTCTGTAGGCAGCTGTGTTCACTCCTGTAGGAGATCAAACTCTCTGTTGCTCCTCTACTTCAGACGCCCAGCTGGAGGTGCAGAATGGGAAAGTGGAAGTGCGCTGGTATCTGTCATCATTTGCTCCACCATACGTCAAGGTGCTTTTTCCTTCATTATTTTCTTTCTTTCTGGCAACTCTTTCATCCCTGCTCATTGTTCTCTTTCTGCTTCTCTTTTTGTATTGTTTCTCCTTTGGGAATAAACGCTTTTATTTGTTTTGTTGTTTATTTTAAATTTGTATGAATTTACTTTGAGACACTGTGAAGTTAGCTCCATTCTTTTCTTTGTTCTTGTGAATCACGTTGGTAATACGTTTATTTTGCAAGTCCTGCCTCCTGACATAGTTTATTGATAGTTTTTTTTTTATTTTGTCTTGCCGTTGTGTGGTTGCAGTCACTCAGGTCCTTTCTCTCTCTCCTCAGGGGGTTGACCACTCTGGAGATGTTTACCGGGCCACGTACACTGCTTTTAGATGCACAAGGGTCTCTGGCACTCTGGGAGCCCACGAGAAGATGCAGGTGAGCATTCATATTCAACTTACCGTATTTGGAAGAAGACATTTGAAAGGGGAAATGATTACTGCATATGTCATGTTTTTTTTAGTTTTTTTAAAAAAAATCTCGCAATACAAGTAGTTTTTTATTTCGAAGGTCCAACAGTACCCCATGCTCCTTTGAAAACTAAACACTAGGTTCGGATTAGACTACCAGATGAAAAATGTTCTGCCCTCAAGGTCAATATTTGATCCAAAAAATGCTGCATCTACAACCATGAGAATGTTAAATTGTACAATAATTATGGTTTCTGGATTTTTTGACTGTTTTGTTTGCTGATTTGTTTTGAACTTTGCATTTACAAAACATGTGGTTTAATTTGATCTGGATTGTTTCTGCGAATCCTTTTCTTGCTCTCCCAGGTGCCAATTACTTTCCTTCCCAGGGACAGAGGGGACTATGCCCAGTTCTGGGACTTGGAGTGCCACCCTGTGTCTGAGCCACAGCAGAAAGCCAGAATCCGCTTCCAACTCTGTGGCACTGTGAGAACATTTTATTAGTTTGAAGGATATTTAACTAAGCTTAGATGTTTGTTTGTGTACGTACCTTTGTCTGTCAGACTATCTTACATTCTATAAAATACTACTTGCGTTTTTAGCTTTGGGCTTTAGCTGCTGTTGTTCAAGAGGTTGAACATCCACTTATCTGAAGATCTGCCATTTAATCCAAGCTCCTCCAGTCTACTGATCAAAGTTAATTTTGGCAAGAAACTGAACTGGTGTTGACACGACACTAGAATTTAAAACTTTGTTTTGATAGTAGTAAAATTCAAATGATTTTGATTCCTGTTTCGATATCACAGCAACAAAATTAGAAGTCCTGTAGAAGATAAATCCCGGGAGAGGAAAATCCAATTTTACAATCTGTTGTTGAACATGCTACACACATATGCACAAACAGGATCCTGTGGACGTGCACTATTGGAGAGATATCAAGAGTGATGGGGCTGCCCACAGCGAGCCCCCCTGGACTTGTGTGGAAGGGGGGTTTGGTGCTTTGCTCAAGGGCACCTCGGCAGTGCTCATAAAGTGAACTGGCCCCTCTCCAGCTACCAGACATGGAATGGTGCTGCGCCATATGCTATGCACCAAATATTGATTTATTATTTCTTGATTTTATTAACCAAAAATTACAGGCACACTCCTCTCTCTGTTTGGTTGAAAGTATGATGGAACGTTTTGCACGTTGTTAAAAAACTTTTTAAAGCTTTGGTACTTTGCGATACTAGTGATCATTCAAATAACAGAGATTGTATCATTTTAAAAACACTTGGTATCTAAAGTTTGACAACCTTATACTGAACCCCATATTGTGCCCTAAGTGAAAGCTTCAACTATGTAAATATGTATGAGAAAGACCTGAATGGCATATAGTGTAAAGTGCTGTGAGTGGTCAGATAATTATAAGTACTGTCCATTTACCTCTTCCTAAAAGAGTTGCATACCATTTTTTTTTTAAACATTTGCTCTTCCTATCCATACTTACCTTACCTTGTATGAATATATTTCTCTTATCCTTGTTGTGTTTCACGCATTTCTCAAAGAAACAAATCAGAAAAATAAAAAATCATTATCAGACATTCTTACAAACAGCGATTGTCATCCAAATAATTATTTTTGATTTAATCATAAACATAACAATGTGTACATCACCATCGCTAACTGTGGAAAACCTCCCTTAAAAAAACACTACTGTTTGTCATCATCTTCATCAGTTTGATGAAACCAGCGCGTATGGCAGAACCATGACTATGGCTTTGTAGTTTAAGTGACAGAATTAACAAATGAGATAAGTGGGTTTAGGGCCGGCAAGGAGAGCCACCCTGCTGAGACGCGCCTGCAGGCTTTGTCTGAGCCATTTTTAACGTGAAGTATTTTGACAGACTTGTTTAACTTCAGCGCCTACACTCCCAGCTAAAGGGATGTTAGATGGATGGCTCCACATGAGTAGCTTAATCGGCTATAATGGCCTTATTTGGTGTAGTGTTTAAGTGTCTTTTAAAAAGCTTTAGTCTATTGGGTGTGATATACTTGAAAGATAGCTTCTTACATGTTTTTAGTGACCAGCTTTTTTTGAGGTATTACAGAAATGGAATCAATGTTTTATCATGCGCTTACTCGCCAACCTCCTAAAGTTTTTGTTTATCTATCTAAAGGGAACCAAGTATGGACCGGTGGAAGGACCACATGAAGGAGACTGCTCTCTAGTGAAGACTGAGGCCACAGTCAAGACCAGGAAGAGAGCTGAGGTCTCGTCAGTAAAAAACAGGTGAGACTTACTGAGCTACAACTAACACTCATATGACCCTCACAAGGATTCCAGTGAAGGAGGGAACACAACAACAGTGGAATGATTTCTCACTTTAGACTTTATTATTGGCTTTATTCTTTTAAACAATAGAAATCCCACTCTGTTGGCTGAGCCATGAACCACAGGGTCGGGTCCTGGATGTGGTTCCCAATATCTTTTTTTTTTCCTTCCCCCTTTTGTATGGGGAACTTTCTTAGAACCCATCAGCAAATCATCTTCTATCATTGCCCGACGACGATATATGCCTCTCTGGGAACAGATGCTAACTCTTTCTTGTCATTATTTAGCCTGTGGCTCTCGGTTATAATGGTGAAGCCCTCAGTTAGCGTTGGAACGATTTACAGCCAAGACTTCCTTCTCTGTGTGGCGTTTACATTACAGACATAAACCGCGTCACCTTCATTTCTTGGTCTTTAACATCCCCCAGAGTAGTGCCTGTTCATCTGTTTCTTGTGAGTCTCAGTACAACAGCAGATGATAGTTCCACAGAGGCTTCAGGTGTATGAGCACTAAAAAGATTTACTGCTACTTGTGATGTACTTTTAAATAAAACAGGTCTTTCCATATGGACTTTTTCCCTGCATACATTAAAGCCTGCTTATAACTAACTAGTAAATAGATGCTCTGTGTTAAAATATTATATTATGAGAGGTGCAAAAAAGCTAAAACACACATGGATGTTTAGAGAATTTGTTAGCAGTTTTCTTTAAAATCTCAGCGTTCAGAACTCGGTTCATATTTAATGTTATTTGAGTATGTTTTCTTCCTATGGAGATTGTGTTGATGGTTATTACTCCCCTTTTTAAACTGGAACTATTTGTGTTTCACAGCCAGGAGGAGGCTGTGAGGAGAGGTGTGTATTCTCCACAGGATCTGTACACCTTCCCAGCCACACGGGCGGGTGAATCCAGCACTCTGAAGGTCAACATCCGCAACAACTCTTCGGATACACACGAGGTGAGGCGTGCCTTTATACTCATGAAGACGAGGGAGAGAAAAATCATTAAAGAAAGTGAGATGCAGTACATTTGCAGCTCTAGGTTTCTGGAAAGATAAAACCATGGGGTTTATAAAATATTTTTTAATAGGTCTTTTGAGTTTAGTCTGCTTTGTTGCTTCTGGAAGTAAAACTTTTCATCTTCGACTTTTTAAACACTGGACCTCAATGCTTAAGTATGGATAAAATACCTTTATTAGAATATGTGGCTTCCAAATGGGGACATGTTTCTGAGCCGGACAGGAATGGCAGGCAGGACATAGTGTCAGGTGGAATTGGGAGAAATCTTAAAATGCCTGGAGTAGTCCCAAACACCGACACTCCTCAAAATGAATGAACTGCAGAATATTTATCCGCCGAATTGTTTCTATTTGCAAGGCAAGGCAAGTTTATTTATGTCGCACATTTCAACAACAAGGCAATTCAAAGTGCTTCACACAAGACATCAAAAGCATCATGACAGAGGAAAGAAAAGAAACATTAAAATAGAACATTAAAAAATCACTGAAATTATTAAATCTGAACATATGTTCAAATGAAATTAATTAAAATAAAGTAAAAAATATAAAAAAGAGTTAAAAGTTACAGTGCAGAGTTAAAATTTAAAATCTTATTAAAATTGTTTAATGAAAGGCAGCTGTAAACTGGTGTGTCTTCTATATTGCAGAATATATACTGTATCTGCATAACATGCAGTTGCTATCTTTAGCTTTGTGCTACTAAACAATACACAGAATTTTGTCATCTTTATCTTGATTTAAAGAAAGAGTATGATAATATTTAAACATATGAATTCAGAGAAATGTAGTGTTTTTTGATGCCCCTGTGGAGACATCCCCCCCCACCCAATAAATGATAGGTGTGCAGCCTCTCCTGATTAATGTAGGGTTACCCGCTCTGTTATTTTCTTTTTGGCATTATGTATTGCTAACATGTTTTTTTAAATGTATTCTCTACCCACACTCTGGTAGTTCTACAATGTAATTTTTTAATTCAGCTCTACTGTGAGAAATGGAGTGTAGATATATATGTGTGTAGAGTGTCATTCATTATTGCTAATAGAAGTTGCACGCCTGACTGGATTGCTTCTTATTGTAAGCAAAGTGTAATAACCACTAACAAATGTCACTGTGCTCTGCATGGAGTTAATATTTGATGTGTGGCTTCTCTAATTGACTTGCAGCTGAAATTTGTAAACCCTAGGGAGCCCTTCCACATCAAGCATTCCAAATATTCCCTGAGGTGAGTCGAATGGTCATTATCCCTGACAGAAACTCTTTATTCTGTTCTCTTCAAAGATAGACACTAGGAATACAATGTTTTTCATTTTTTAAATGAACCTCCACCTGTTAGTGTTTACTTGTTTCTATTTTTAATCATATACTGTAGAATATATTTATTAGTAGTCGGTTAGAAATTAAACGTTAAGTCAGGAATGGTCTGTGTTTGTCAAAACCAACTTCTTCATATAACTCTGAATTTGTATAATGCTATGTTTCTATTGTTAATGCTCACTATGGGAGGTATTATGAGATGTTGGCACCCAGAGGATGATTGGAAGGTACACCCACTTGAGTCTTTTGGGGGAGCACTCGTGTTTTCCTTCACTGCTGAGGCCTTTGGGTGAGGTTGCCTGGCCCCAGGTATCAGCTGGGCTGTGCTCTGTTGACGTGTGTGGAGGCTTCAGAATGTGTGCTTTGCATTGTTGAAGTAAGAAATGAATAGGAACAAGTTGAGAGTGGTACAACAATTTAAATATAGAAATTTCAGGATCAAACGGAAAGCTTTGGACATGCTATTGTGTTTGAATTGCGTCATGTAGCTCCACCCTGAACCTGACACATCCCTGCAGTATGAGTGTTGTGAGCCTGCTGGTTGTGGATTTGAAGCAGTTGTGTGGTGGTACAAGCTTAATGTGTCTCTTATTATGTTATGCTCTCCTTTTCACCTTGAGATGTTCCAATATTATTCCTTTCTGATACCTAAAGTGCATCTAAAGACTCACATCAATAACCTTTTTATTTAGTGTCCTCATCAGTTTTCTGTGTTTAGTTTTAGAGAGAAAGAAACATTTGATTTGCTTTTGGAAAGTCTTGTGAATGATGAATACTGAAGGGTTTCTGAGCTGGAAACAAGCAGCATACCTAGACACAACTCTGCTAAAGTTAACTGCAGCTTGACTCATAGCCCCTCCAGATGTGCTGTGACTGCCAAAGTGTCAGAGAAAGGCTGATTTTTTTTTTTAATGTGAAACTGCCTCATTCAGTGTCGCTGGCTCACTCTAACCTTACAGTCTCTGACAGCTCCACACTGTTGTGTTTCCTTTTCGTCACATGATAAATTAGTTGAAATGATTTCTTCGGTGCGTCTAATAGCTGCAATGATCTGAACACTTTTTTAGTGGCTTCACAGCACAAGTTGCTCTAAAGGCTACCGTTTAGATCTGGGCTTATGAATTAGTTTTAAATTAAACATGTCTGTTTTCTGGAGAGCTTTACTTTCAGTATTGGATCATTCAATCGCCTGGTTGACTCAACAAAACCCCATCCTGCATTTTAGGCTGTCTTAGAATCGGAGGCTGATATTAGTATTGGAACAACTCTATTAGCACCTCATCCACACGATAATGATATACCAATGCTTTCTACTCATGATCGAAAACATTTTGGGTAGTGCACATAGATATGAGTTCTTTGTTTTCATTTAAGGATACTTAACACTATTAGCATAAGTATAGTGCAGTCCTACAGAAGCATCGTGCATTCACTTGAGAAAGTAAAAATCTGCTCTGATTTTCTTTATAATCAAGATAATTATCCCAGAATTACGAAAAAGTCTATCTTCTTCTGAGTCTAACAATACAATCTACACGAGTATCTCTACATTACTCAAACCTAGACCCAGATAAATCTCGGTAAAACTCAACAGGAGAGGTTTTAGTTTCTTATAAGACTAAATAAGAGATTCTGACACTGGATATTATTTTCTTTTTAATTCAGAAAATTGAGCAGATGTTTATTTGCTTTTCTTTGTATGTGAACATGCATGTGAATCTTTGTTCATGTGTTTCTTCATACTTACTCACAATTTAAAATAACTATCTATTTGTAGACTCTTAACGGTCTGTTCCTCTTCCCCACCCGTTAGATCACAGCACTATCTGAAGTTACCTGTCCAGTTCAAGCCCAGTACTGCAGGCAGACACACGGGCTTGCTGCTCATCCAGTCAGAAACAAGTGGAAGTCTTGTTATTCAGCTGACCGGTGATGCATTACCTTGAACTCACCATCTACCAACTTACGCCACCTCCTAATGCCGACTGGGAGGATACTGTACCAATCATCATGGAGCAGACACGGGGTAACGGAGAGGAAAAGACAGAACTGAAGGGGAAAAAAGGGGAAAAAAACCCCAATCAAATAAAGGCTACCTTGAAATCTGATGAAAATCTTCTCTCTCATCATATTTGCTGACGTCGACTGTAGCTGCTTAACTGGAGATGACTGAGACCTCACTGGCAACACAGACCCATCTGCCTCTGGATGTGGCACAGGTGTCCTCAGTTAGCCTGTGAAAAATGATTGTGCCTGTTTGTGCCTGAAGCTGAAGGATTTGGTCAGGCTGGCTCACGATTATTCTGCACCAGTCTTGCATTTCTGGGAATTACAGATTTTTGTCACTTGACTCTGGATCTGGTGTTTGTCTTAACCCCAAGTCATGTCACAAGGCAGCATTGTTGTTGCTTTGGCCCCTGCCAGACAGTACCAGTTAGACTATGTTGGGGATTACTTTGAGTTGATCACAAAGGAATGCCTTTGTCTCTTGTTTGGTAACCCACTGCTAGGATTCTTTTGTTTGTTTGCCTCTGGAAAAGGTAAAAAAATATGTGTTTTATTTCTGGATAAAAGTAAAAATCTTAAAAACAGGACATGGCATGTTTCTCCCCCTAGTTTGACACCAGATAAAAAAACATGTGTCATGAAATTGTGATTGGGAAAAGGACAACCAGAAATGTATGAATTCATTTTTCCAGCATATAATCTAAGTGACTCCTCATCATGCATCGCCCACCTGCAGTAACTTTTTATCAGCACCATGTGTTGACTTCCCCAGAAACCTCCAAGGCTCGTTCCAAGCAGTCCAGATGCATTTAATTTAGTCGTGAACAGGGCAGCTCGCAGCAACATCAGGATGCTTAATGATTGTTATTACATGCTAAAAGTGGTGGGCTTTTGTTCGGCAGCTTGCCAGGCCTGCTTAGTATGGTTACCATGGCAAAACAGTGTTAATCACTGTTCCAGTCACAGAAAATTAGCTCCCCATTTCCTCTTCTGGCTCTTGGGCAAATGGCCAATATTGCTTTGGGGTATTGGAGTTACATCCATAATGGGTTTTGGCACTGGAAGGGCATAGGGAGAGTCAGGTAAATGTGATCAAGGATGTACTGTTAAGCTTGTAGGTGCCACACAGAAGAAATGAAAAACACTAGTGTAACATTTGATGTTCGTGCTTGTAGATAGAGCTTAAATAAAGATAAAAAAGCAGGCTTTAGGCGTCTCTCAATGTACCATGCCTACTATCCTGACATTATTTGAGTTACAATTTGCACATTCTTTAAATAGTATATAATGTAATATATAATTGTATGTACACATTTTGAATAAAGTTTGTGATTACAAATATTGGCTTTTTTTTTTCTTTTTTTTTACATTTTCTTATATTGTTGTCGGTGGGGCAGACAGTTCCCAAAAAAAGTATTGATGGAAGAAATATAACAGGAAAACATTTACTTGTGATCTGCTTGGGAAAGATAAGAATGAGGTCACCACTCACCTCACCGCTGACCCGAAGAACACAACATGGATATGGAAACTGAATATTTCTTCAGGGGATTACTTTAATGTTAGTTGTAAACTCTTCGTGACCAGTGTGCTGACTACAAAGGACAAGTATAGAAAACTATTTTTTACAGATTACTTTGAAAAACAGATCTTGTTTAAAGTCCCACTTTACATGAAAAACAAAACAGAGGCCACTTCACTTTAGACTTTTAGACTTTATTGTCCCCGAGGGGAAATTATTTTTCACAGCACCGTTACTGTCCAACAGACAAGTCCCACCAAAGAATATACACAAATAAAACAGAGAAATATACTTAAGACGCTTGAAGAATCCCACTTGTTCAGACTGACAAGTTTCTAACTACAAAAAAAGATAAATATATTAAAAGTTCAGTTAATAGTGTTTCTTAATTTTTGAGCCACTCCCTAAACTGCATGTTGAACTTATACTTTATTTTTTTGTACTTTATTTCCTGTAAGTGTTTTTGTAAGTGTTGATCTGAAAGAGACTGTAGGAGAGTTAACTTGGAATAAAATTTGTTAAAGTGCTTTTTAACACAGGAATGGCTAAACCACCAAGCATCTCACTTTATTCATTTTTAAAAAATGAAATATTTTACCTGAAAATGCTCATATTTCTTTAGGAACACTTGGCATGATATATAATATATCAGATAATATGAGAGCTGATAATTACAGATTTTTTTCCCTCAACTGTTTATAGGTTCTTGCTTTAAACTGCACATATATTTTTATCCCTGCACGGGTTATGTACATTTCTTGTATAAGTCTATTTTTAACTGCACAGTTTAAGTTTGATCATCTAGGGGGATTCTTTAAATCTTTTTTTCGGGTTAATATATATGTATGGGAGGGGGGGGGGGCGGCGTCGTTGGTTTTGCGTTTTAATTTGTAACAAATGTTTCATGTCATGTACGTCTTTGTAACCTGCTACTGGATCTTTGAATTTCCCTCGGGATCAATAAAGTATCTATCTATCTATCTATCTATCTATCTATCTATCTATCTATCATCTATCTATCTATCATCTGTCTATCTATCTATCTATCTATCATCTATCTATCTATCTATCTATCTATCATCTATCTATCTATCATCTATCTATCTATCATCTATCTATCTATCTATCTATCTATCATCTATCTATCTATCTATCTATCTATCATCTATCTATCTATCATCTATCTATCTATCTATCTATCTATCATCTATCTATCTATCATCTATCTATCTATCTATCTATCATCTATCTATCTATCATCTATCTATCTATCTATCTATCATCTATCTATCTATCTATCTATCTATCTATCTATCATCTATCTATCTATCATCTGTCTATCTATCTATCTATCTATCTATCTATCTATCTATCTATCTGTCTATCTATCATCTATCTATCTATCATCTGTCTATCTATCTATCTCTCTATCATCTATCTATCTATCTATCTATCTATCTATCATCTATCTATCTATCATCTGTCTATCTATCTATCTATCATCTATCTATCTATCTATCATCTATCTATCTATCTATCTATCTATCTATCTATCTATCTATCTATCATCTATCTATCTATCTATCTATCATCTATCTATCTATCTATCTATCTATCTATCTATCATCTATCTATCTATCATCTGTCTATCTATCTATCTATCATCTATCTATCTATCTATCATCTATCTATCTATCTATCTATCTATCTATCTATCTATCTATCATCTATCTATCTATCTATCTATCTATCTATCATCTATCTATCTATCTATCTATCTATCTATCTATCTATCTATCATCTGTCTATCTATCTATCTATCTATCTATCATCTATCTATCTATCTATCTATCTATCATCTATCTATCATCTATCTATCTATCTATCTATCTATCATCTATCTATCTATCTATCTATCATCTATCTATCTATCTATCATCTGTCTATCTATCTATCATCTATCTATCTATCTATCTATCTATCATCTGTCTATCTATCTATCTATCATCTGTCTATCTATCTATCTATCTATCATCTATCTATCTATCTATCTATCTATCATCTATCTATCTATCTATCTATCTATCTATCTATCTATCTATCTATCTATCATCTGTCTATCTATCTATCTATCTATCATCTATCTATCTATCTATCTATCTATCTATCATCTATCTATCTATCTATCTATCTATCATCTATCTATCTATCTATCATCTGTCTATCTATCTATCATCTATCTATCTATCTATCTATCTATCTATCATCTGTCTATCTATCTATCTCTATCATCTATCTATCTATCTATCTATCATCTATCTATCTATCTATCTATCTATCTATCTATCTATCTATCTATCTATCTATCTATCTATCAACAGTACAAAGGAAAGAACGTGAATACTGGTATATAGATTCAAAAAGTAAAAACCAAAACTGAAAAAAACATGTATTTTTTATTACTAAAAAGTTAGTAATAATAATGCCAAGATAAAACTACAGAAGTCTTAAATAGATAAGGATGCAGTGATGATTAGTTGTTCCTTTGACCTTACGTTGTTTCATTGAATGTGTTCCTGTAATAATCCATTATTTTGTGTGAAAGAAAAAGAACTGTGAGCTGAATTAAACTGCATATAAAAAAGGAAGGATGAGTTCTGAACCTTAGAACTCTTTTTTTTTTTTTTTTATTAAATTAAACACTACTGCATACATGTATGATTCTGACCTGTGACCGAACAGTAACTTTTAGTTAGACGCCTGCAATGCACTAAGTGACCTGCAGGTGTCGCCAAAGGCTCGCTGGTGTCGCGGCTGTCAGCAGCGTGTCCTGTACAGTGGGGCAGCTGAGCTTTATTTTGCTTCCCAGACTGGAAACCACTGTAGTGCAGTTGGACTTGACGTATAGCAACACAACATCACTGACTTTTTTAACAGGCAGACACGGCGACTTGGCACGTTAGCGACTGCATTTACAGGTAGGAAGCAAGTGACGTTTTCTTTAGTTTTTTTTTTTTTATCTCTACACTGATGTATTTTAATGCATGTAATGCACGTAGGCGGCGTCAGAGGTGTTGTGGCTGTGCTAGCTGCAGAGGCTAGTCGGGCTGTCCGGTGTCGGGTCTGACTTCGGGCCAGACAGTGGAAGTTGCTGATGGGAGTTGTTGGAGCTGCTTTCCAAGCTGCGCCAGACAGCACAGCTAAGCTAATGGCTAAGTTAGCAGCATGCAGGCTAGGCTCCCATCCATCCACAGGGGGCCACAGCAACCAGCACCGCTATGTCTCTTGTCTGCCTCTCCCTCTGCCCATGACCTCACCTGTCAACTGGAACATTTAATGCACTAGAGTGAAGACAGACACAAGTGTTTTATTCTGTCTGTCTTGTGTGTCGTTGGCTGTTTTCTGCTGTTTGGTGTGGTGGACAAGCTAGCTTGCAAAAGCTAGATTAGAAATGTAAAACCCTGAGGTTGTCAGTCATGTTTAAGGGCCAGGGGGCTACACAACTTTTTTTTTTTTTAATGCAAATGAGGCATGCATGATGAGGCAGGTGTCACCAAGGAGCTGCATGATGCTGACCTGTGTGTGTGTGTGTGTGTGAGGCTGCAGGGTGGGTCAGGCACCAGGGTTGGATTGTAATATCAACATTCATCCACATACAGGTTTTACTACAAAGTTCATGATAAATATTATGTATGTTTTATATTAGTTGACACTGAAATTTAACAGACTAAAACATCTGCAGACCCCAGATGTGCAGTACATGTCTGATCATATCTTACAGGTGTTTCATTCTACACTCAAGTGTTTTTTCAACGTTTTTTCCAATTTCTCCTAATTTGTGATTATCTTTCTTTTCTGTCTCAAATGCAATCAATCAATTTTCATTTGCATAGCGTCAACTCATAACAAGTGTTGTCTCGAGACACTTTACAAAGAGCAGGTAAAAGACCTTACTCTTTGCTGTATTGCAAAGACCAGTGCTACGTCATGCTGCCTGGCAGTGCATTTACGTCTCATGCCTGCAACGACCTGTTAAAACGCTTTCCACCCTAAATACATTTTAAACTATTTTTTTTTTAACCTGTTTTATATCTCACATTGCCCAGAGGGTAAATGATCACGTTGCTCGTCTGGTGTAACATAATTTTTTATATCACATCTGTTACAACAAACAAACCCACCGCTGGCCTACTTTTTTTTTTTTTGAATTTTTAGGGTTCGTTTAACTTCCAGCAGCAACCACTGACGTCACCGTGCAGACCAATGGCCATGTGGTTGAAGCCAACAGTCATTTAAAATCATGATGTGATAATATACATGACAGACTCTCTGTCTTCCAGCCTGCTGATCAGGTTTACATTATTTAGATTACTGAGCTGCATAAAGGACTGGAGTGCATACTTTTTTATGTTTGGTTTCTTGCCTTGCTGGTTTACTCTGCGATAGCCCCCTCGTCGCCCACCCTGACTCATGCTGAGTGTTTCAGTCTGGGACCTATAGATGAGGCTCCTCCAAGCTTTAAATGTTTTTTTTTAGGGTTTGTTTTTAGTTCTGTCTGCGTTGCCTTGTTGGCATCCTTCCTGTCTGTGGTACTGTCTGTGACCTACACGCGCTCCCTCTCCTTTCATGCTTTCTGTCTCATTTACCCACTCTTTCACTTCTGTACGAACTTTAGCATAAACAGTTTTTGACAGACTCCAGCTTGTGGAGTTTGGATGCTTGTGTCACATCTATCGGCGATGACAGTAGATTTGTGACGGTAGCTGCTGTGGCATTTCTTTTGACATGTTTCCTCTGCCGGGCTGCTGCTGTGCTGATGAGGTGAGCTGGGTAGTTACAGCTTGTTAAGCTGGGTTCAGTAAAAGGACACCTGTGGATAATGATGGTGATGATGCATGTACATGTGAAAGCATGGAGACAGGTAATAATTGCCGTCAAGTCAGGGTGTCGTACTGTTTAATCCTTACGGGAATTAAAGTCTTAAGAGGTAACACTGGGGTTTGCCTCAAGTGTCAATCATCTCTATGTTGACCTTTTTTCTGTACATTATATTGAGCTTTGTTTGAAACAGGCAGCTCACGTACAGCACGAACAATATTAGACTTCAGAGTTCCCTGAACATAATTCAATTTTGGAAAAAAAAAAAGTATTACAATGGAGCATAATGTTTTTAAATAATTTAAATGATTCAGTCAAACATGCAGATCATTTGAGTCTGAGAGGATTATCTGATTTGATATTTTTGCCTGAATGATTTAGTTGTTATGTGGGTTGGCATGACAACATGCTAACAATATTAAGTTTTATACCAACTACTGACGTCGATGCTGATTTCTTGTCATTTATCTAAGACTTTGCAAGTTTAGAAAAACTACATCAGAATACGTCAAATGAGTCTGAGGTCATATCGCCCAGCCCTGTCCATAGAGAGGATTCTCTCCCCATGGGACTCCAGCCTGATTCTGCATTCAACCTTTATTTGAACCAAAGAACAAACTGAGGAGGACACGCTCTCCCTTTCTGACTTCAGCTGTGTGTGCAAAGAGCTAAACTGCAAAGGTAAAGTCCATTAATACAGAAGTGAATTAAAAAAACGTCTTTAAATAATAAAAGAGTAAGAAGGTCGAGTTGTCAGTTACCAGGCAGACACTGTGTATTATTAGCGGAGGTAATGTATTCTCTTCTAGCAGCTTGCAGTGTGTGTGTGTGTGTGTGTGTGTGTGTGTGTGTGTGTGTGTCTGTTTCACACAGCTCATTGTACGACTGCTTCTCAGAACCAGACGTCTGCGTCCATCCGTCTCTTTGTATGTCTGTCTGTCTCTTGTTCTAATGTGTGTGTGTGTGTGTGTGTGTGTGTGTGTGTGTACTTGTGTAGCTGTAACTGACCGTAAGCCCATGTGTGTTCACCGAGAGCACACATGTGTGTTCGCGCGTGTGTGTGTGTGTGTGTGTGTGTGTGTGTGTGTGTGTGTGTGTGTTTCACCCTTTGCCAATTAGCAGCTTCTCACCTCCCGAGGCGAGAGGCTGAGTGTGTTAGACGGAGGAGAGACTTGACGGGGCTTGTCTGCCACTGACGGCTCAGCCTTAACCTGAACTCTCTTTCTTTCTGTCTCTCACTCACACACACACACACACACACACACACACACACACACACACACACACACACACACACACACACACACACACACACACACACACACACACACACATATTCCATTATGAGCACTGAACTCTAACTCTCTGTCTCACACACACACACACACACACACACACACACACAGGACCTGAGCTGCAGCCAGTTGTTGAGAATACAGCCTCGTCTGTCTCTTCGCCCATGTGACACACCAAAACGACGGTATTGTGATGGTGGGGAAAAGGCGCGAGACGAGGAAAGACGTGTGCCAGCCTGCACCAATGTGTGTGCGCCTTTTGTCTGAGTTGTGCTCATGGGAGTGTTTGTCTTAAAAAACGCTGTTAGTGTACCTTCAGTCAGCGGTTTGTATGTGACTTTGCCACTACTTTAGATCAGTGGGAACGCAAACGTACCGTTCTCGGCGCCGTGCCCGAGTCTTCATGGGGAGGTGGCCTGGGGCACGATTCATGTGTACTGGAGTACGATCTGCGGGAGATGTAAACGCAACCATGCTCAAACCAAGTAGTGTGGAAGTAGGAAGAGGGCCGTTGTTGGCGTCTTGGAAATAACAAAAAAAAAATCCAAAGTTTGCAGGATGGACTCAGCCCTCAGTGAGTGGTTGCCATGGTTGCCGCTTCTCTCTGCTTCATAACGTCATGATTTGCGAAACAAACTATGTGCACACTGCCACCTGCTGTACGGTCTGTGTACATGCTCGAGTGTACTCGGGCACGATTAGACGTTATTATCAAATCAAGTCAAACTTTATTCATATAGCACCTTTCAGACAAATTACATTGCAAGAGTGCAGAAAAGTTATCGACGAAAAAGTAGTTTATAAAATCATTGATAAAATTAATGTGAGCGTAGACCAGCGGGGGAGGGGGGAGGGGGGGAGCAATCTTGCTCGGGCACGGTACAACACCGTCGTGCCTAATATGAAAACGCCGTTATTGTAGGTCTAATGTGGTCTGGTTTAAGTGACAGAGAGAGTAGTGTTGCCCTGATGGATGACGGAGGGAAACTAAAGTTTTAATCTTTAACTTCACTAGGCGGCAAGGAAGGCAAGTCAGACTGTCGATGGTAGACGTGCAACTGTCATTAATTTACTTATACAGCTTGAGCCTCAGCATTAAGTGAGAAACAGAGAAGAGCAAAGCCTCTGCCTCAACATATCTACTACCTACAACAACAGTAGCGAGGCATCTTCTGTAAGAACACCTTCTCACCTTGTACAGGTGAACAGAACAGGCTGCTCAAGTTTACTGTAGGACTACTACAAAGCTGATGGTGAACACACTGACTTATTCAAACCTTTATGCCACAAAACAGTTTTGTATAAGCAGCCCGACAATTCAAACCTCACCAGGCACCTCAGTGACCTCTCAAACCATTTAAAAAAACAGCAGGTCAGCATACAAGCGAGCAGGCTAGGCTGCTAGTAGAACGCTGATGATCTGCTTAATTATGTTTTATGAGATACGTCGCGACTCGCATGACACGTATCTCATAATATCGTATCAGTAGCGTGTCATTGTCACACACACACACACACACACACACACTGCATCGTAAATAAGTAAGTATAAGTATTAGAGTGAGTTTCAAAATGACAAATGTCTTGAGCTACAGTTTTATACAGCTTGAGCTCTTACCCAGAATAAACCTGATTATAATCCGCACCTGGGTGCTCATCATGTGTTACCATGGTGATCTGCCCCGGTAACAAGTGAACCAGCTTGCTTTTGTAGTACTGTAAAACCCCGAGTCTTCCTTTGAAGTTCCCTGGTTAACTGAAAGTCCTGCTTCGTCGTCCAGGCCTGAATTAAACACGACAGCTGGTCAACACAGACAAATGTTCCTCTCCTTTTGTTTTTCCAGTCGCACGTTCTCAGTTTTAATCTCTACGAGCGATGTCTTTCAAAGATGAAGGACTTCAGAGATTGATCATAGATCTTAATAAATCAAAGAAACCGACTTGGTTAATGTTAGCAGCAGGTTTGCTTGCAGCTCATGAAACACCACCATGGAGCATCAGATAAAGATTGATTATTAGGAAACTATGTTTAATTATTTGGACCAATCCTAATGATATTGTGTGTTTGTTTTGGAGAGGAGTACACCTCCTCTGGGAATTACAGCTCAAAAATTGTGCACGATGAAAAACCCAAGGACATAAAAAGTGGGCTAACATTACACACACAGAGCCTTAATATTTGTGATCATTTCAGTATGTGTTATTACCTATATTTAAAAATAAATGGATGATGTTTTAGGGCTTACGACAAGCCAAGTTTTGATTTTTCTTTTCTGAGTTAAATCTTTTTGCTCTTGCTTTTGGATAAAACAGCGTGATACCACAATTTCTTTTTAGGTGATTTGGCAAACCATGAAAACGAAGCATGTCCTTTCAGAAACACAAGTATGATTTCCTCATTTCGACCAAAGAAATCAAAACATTTCTCACGTTGTTGTTTTTTTTTCTTTTTTTTTCTGTGAATTGAATATGTCTTCCCGGCCAGGACAAATCATCTATCTGGGTTTCTGACTGAATACATCCAAAATGTTGTGCTAGTCAAATGGAAGATCAAAGTGCTGCGTGAAAGCCTCTGAGAAAAGCTGTGCTTTTATTTTTAACCCCAGTTGGCGCACCGTGATAAGTTGATCAAAGAACTTATTTGCAGAAACAAGATATTCTTCCACACTCCCCTGCAGAAATCACAGCATTGAAGTGTGTATCCTGTGTGAAAGTTAATCTCAACCATTCACTGAACACAGAACAGCTTGTCTTAGATATTTCTCTTTGGGGTTTTAGGACTGCAGACTGTTTGATGCTGCAATCCTGTTTATCTCTCACAGGGTTAGGCAGATAGTTAGCTGCTGGATTTAAGCTTTTTTTGTCATTCAAATTGGGAGTCCATCATCAGTAATACTGCTGTAATTTAATTCTACTGTTTTTTTTTAGATATACAGATTAAAGTTTCATGAACACTGCACTTCAAAATAGCATCTATCCCCTTACTGGGGGATAGACACAACTATAATAATACAAGCAAGTACTATAGATAAACCTGAACTCCCTTTTTATTTAGAAATAATCGAGAACAACTGATTGTAACATAAAAAGCTGCATCATTTCAATGGGGCTGAACAGTTTGGTTCCACAAGTAAAGATCCCCTTAATTTAGCCGATTTGATTATTAGCCGTAATGTCATTGCCATCCGAGGTAGACTCACCACGAGCTGCCGGTGTGGGGAACCAAACGAGGGTATCCGCTCCTGTAGAAGACACAAGTATGATATCAACCTCGTTTTAAGAAAAACATTGTTTATTTGGCATATCGGGGGAAAAGTCTACATTACCCATGATCATAGAGTGTCACAGTGACATCTCTGATTGGTGGAGCTCGCTGTTGCCATGGCAGTGTTTCCAGCCCTTGGTGCTTGATGTGAATGGATAGTTTCACTAGCTAGTTAGTTAGCGAACACAAAACCAACTCTTAGGTGTTTTTGCAGAAGAAGTAGTTTTCATATCAAGGTAGCATTTTTTTCTTTTGCTCGTATGCTTAAAATTGTAAATAAAAACTTTGCACATCTTTTTCACAAGACAGGTGTGTAGGTAGGCCTGGGCGATAAAACGATAACGATAATTATCGCGATATAATTTTTGTCAACATAAATATAAAAAAATGTTCGATAAAAGTTCAATAGATTTTAACCTGTAATTACACTGGGAAACAGGGAGGGGGCACTAATGCGCTTTCAAACGCTAGTTGCCACCTGATATTAAAGAGAAGAAGAAAAGGACGATGAACCGCCAATCATGTCGCAGGGATACGGGTGGGCGGGCTTACAGACGTTTAGAGTGGAATGAAAATACAGCCGAAATTAGCAATCGCGGCACTGAAGGAAACGCCAAACCTACCGGCTCAAAGCAGGAGAAAACATTGTCGACGTTGTCCGTTAGAACACATTGAAGGAAATAAAGGTCCAAATGTCATAAACGAGTGTTAGTGTGGACCGTATTGTAAATAATATAAACTGTCTATGCACGGTGTGGAGCCCAGCGGGCCAGTGAGTGTGACTCCCCAACAACAAAACGGTCATATCAGCGTTTTCCAGCACTGAGCTCATGAAGGTGAAATGTTTCTGTTTAATTATAATTCTTCATGTTCTGACAATAAAGAATAATTAAAACATAATGAACCATCTGGTTTCTTCAACTTTCACTCAGGAGCAAAAAAATCAGCGTTTAAATTTTAAATAAATAATAATTGACAATTATCGATATCGACTGATATTACATTTTTTATCGCGATAAAAGTTTTTGTCATATCGCCCAGGCCTATGTGTAGGAAAGTATTGCACTGTGTCTCACTTGGTTTGAACTAACTGGCAATGTGTCGGGACCAAAACATTGTTAGACTGCAGGAGTGCGCACATACATTTTGTATCTTCTTTTTTTTGTGTTATGAAGTAGATATTATTGGTGAGTTTGGCAAGGGTGAAATATTCTTATTTATTTGTGTGTCTTTGTGCACACGTCACACTTCAGGCCACCCCTGCATGAGTCCAGTTGACCCACCCCGGTCTAAAAAGTGTGGACACGCCCCTATCATTAAGTAGTCTTTGACCAAACAGTTTCTTAATAAGTCCATGTTTATCCAGCCTTTGACTTGAAAAGTAAATTGAATAGTTTTACTGTAACTGTGTTTCACATCATCATCATTAATTCTTGTGAGTAATACATTTAACACATTCGATCATGTTCAGGGTAATACATTGACCAGCCCATGGGGGGGAGCTACATTCTTTGTTATGACATGATTCATATGAGGGATCTTTTAGACCAATTATTGGATTTTGACAAAAGCTGTATGACACATCTCATCTTGTGCAGGCTTTTCAGAAGACATCGCCCGAGGCAGACGCTGCAGACTTACGTCCACAGGAGGCGACACTTGTGATCACATTTGATTGTGATGAGGGACTGCGTCATTCATAAAAGAAGAACTGTTGCAGTCTTTCTGATGGTTATTGTGAATAAACAGCTCCTCTGTCATCACGATACGTTCATTTATCTTTCCCTTTTGCTTCTTTGGGAAGCCTCTCGACAGGTCTCTCAGCCCCGGCGTGTTAGTGAAGAGAGACTCCCCAACATTTGGCTAATGGCTCCACAGTTCCCACACTGATTAGGAGCAGCGCACAAACTGCAGCATTAAGCCGTTGATTAAGTAGTTAAGAAGTCCTAGAAAGAACCAAAAAGTGCTGGAGACAGCAATTCTATATTGTTTTACTCTCTTTGAAGGAGTTTCACCGAGGACATTTAAACAGTTGTGTAAAGCAGTGCTTTCACTTGCTGCTGCTCGAGTGTTTTTTATTACTGCTGCTTGTCCTTGTTTGCATAGCTGCATTTAACCTCAAAACCTAAGTAGTGATTTAATAATTCAGTTAAGTCCCTGTATGGGAGAAAAGACTGGAGCAACACATACGACAACAACAAAAAAGCATTTCACATTGAGTCTGTAACCCCCCAAAAAACTCCCTTTATTTTCTCCTTTTTGTCAAATTAAAGTTTTTTGTTTTTTTTGTTGCAGCGCTGTAGCAGAGCAGACTATCTCTCTCTCTCTCTCTCTCTCTCTCTCTATATATATATATATATATTTTAACAGCATCATGGTCAAGGGGGAAAACAAGAACATCTTCGATTCCTGATAGATGTACTTTCATCTTTCAGCAGAGATGATGTATAAAGATGATAACCTTATTCTCTATGAGATTAATACTTCGAGCTACAACAAGAACAGTCCATATGATATCGAGTTGAGTCTGCCTGTAAAGTAAAAGTAATTTGGATTTTCATCTTAATCCATTGCCTGCTTTATTGTTCACAAACAGCAGGCTCAGTGGGGAGGCTATAAGAGGATATTAGTCTGGTTTTTCTAGAAGTCTTAGTGTGAGCTGCAGTTGTTTATCTTGAGTATTGTTGCTCCGATTTAACACACACTCCTGATTTTGTTTGCATGTGCGTGTACATACTGTTTACTTATCTACTCGTGTGTGAGTTCTTTCCTGAGAGTGTGTGCATCCTGGTCTGTATGACAGTACAGTGTGCGTTTGTAAAAATAGCTCGGTGTTAGCGCTCTTGTTCTCATGGTGCTGGCCTGAGATGTCTTCAGCCCGCCTTTGTTTCCGCGCGGGGTTGTCGAGCAAGCCTCTCACTAAAGCCCTCCGATGTTAGCAGGCTGTGGTCTGTGCATTATTAATGCAGACTGTGACTGGGCTCCACAGGCCATAGGCTACAACTTAAAAAAAAATCCTGGAAAAAAAAGGTGGAGTGAACTCAGACTGAACTCGCAGGGAGTTTAGCAGGAGACGGCAGAGACGGGGCCTTTCTGTCTGCAGTCTGACACAGGGGTGTGTTTTTTTTTAAACCAGGAGCTGAGAGACGACCTGATTCCGGTGACATGACAAGTTTACTGGTGCATTTTTAATAAGCCCAGGTCCCAGGGCGAGACTCAGATGATTAAAAGTAGCTCATGAGCTGGAAAAGTTTAAGACGGTGTGCCTTAGATAAGAACTGAACTGCATAAGGTTTGAACAAGCAGATACAAGGAGTTCAAATGAATTACATTCTTCATTAATGGAAGTATTCAATAAAACATCAGATAATCCTATAAGGAACATTTCAAGAAATAATATGGTATTGTCATTGATACAATACCGATTTTATAAGCCATTATGTTTGTTATATCTGAATAAAGAAGCTGTTTAAACTGCTCCCCTTCTGTTATTCCCCATCTATCTCTGAATGTCTGATGTCGGTGGCTACTTTATAAGAAGTGGGCAAGTTAAGTGTATTTGGGAGCAAAGTTCACAAATAGTTAAAAATAAGAGAGGATAGAGAAGATATTTAAATCATTATATGCAACAACACAACTTTAAAAGCACACAGATATTTTCAAAGCCCTAAATCTGACACTTTGAAAATGCTGCTTACTAGAGGTGGGAAAAAATCGATTTATGTAAAAATTGAGATTCTTCTCTTCTAAGATTTAAAATTGATTCATAACTTACAACAATCAGTCACTCCCTGCTAAGTGCTTAAACTAGCTCTGTAACTCAGTAGAATGCCAAGTAGAGCAACAAGAAATTCAGCCAGTCTCACAGATGACTGGAGTAGATCCTGAAGTATGTACTCATTCAAAAATAGACTTTGAATCAAGAATCCAGAATGGTTAAAGAGCCCATATTATGCCCTTTTTGGGGTTCGTATATTTAATCTATGTTCCTACTTTTGTACGTTCACAATAGATAAAGTCTGAAAAAAGTGTCTGTTTTCATGTACTGCTCCTCCTTGCTCCCTCTCCGCTCTGAGTCCGTCAGCTACGCTCTGCTGAGCCCCCACTGTTAGACCCCACGTGGGCCAAGTCTGCTCTGATTGGTCTGCCGATCCGCTCTGTCGTTATTGGTCAGTTGCTCAGCACGCTTCTTGGAAATTTCAACATGAGCTGCAGGGCTTGCCACAACGAGCCAACGGACTTAGATCAGTGATCTCACACTGACAATGACGTCGGACTGACACATTTTTATCGAGGGGGGCTAGAACCGAGCGTTACATGCAGCTAATGCTACAGCTAACAGGAGGAGGTAGGAGAAGCCGCGTTTCCACTGACTTTGAATTTTTGCAAATAGATGTGCCTAAACATGCACAGGACACTTGGAAAACGCACTAAAGAGCATATAA
This sequence comes from Labrus mixtus, assembly GCF_963584025.1. NCBI lineage: Eukaryota > Metazoa > Chordata > Actinopteri > Labriformes > Labridae > Labrus > Labrus mixtus. The sequence goes on along the minus strand of NC_083622.1, from coordinate 5,310,066 downwards.
AACCAGGAAAAGCAGAATATGGGACCTTTAAGGGAACAAATGCCGCCTGTAGTCCTTTTCATAGAACAACTCAGCAACAGCGCCGAACAAAAACTCTGCCATCAAGATGCCTTTAGACATTCATTTTGATCCCGCAACGGCGTAATACTGGCGTCCCAGTCTGTGAATTCACATTGCATTATGGTGTTGCGGAAGTGCACATGGAAAACACACTAAAGAGCATATAAAACCAGAAAAAGCATAATATGGGACCTTTAAGAATCGAAAATCGATTCTGAATCGAATCGTGAGACACCCAAAGATTCCCTGCCCTGTTGTTAACACTGGTTTAGTGATACAATGGTAAATGGACTTGCGCTTGTATAGTGATATCTACTCCGAGAGCTTTGACACCGCAGGTCACACCTTCACATTCACACACAGAGACAGAGGCTGCTATGTAAAGTGACCTTCAGAAGTAACTAATCCCATTCATACACATTCATACGTTGACAGCGTGTCTTGCCCAAGGACACATTGGACATGTTGCTGGGGATCGAACCCCCAACCTTCCGCTTGAGGAGACGACCAACTCAACCAACCGAGCCACAGCCGCCCGATCAAATCTGTGCTAGCTGCTGTCGTCAGGTAATTCTGCTCTCTTCACGCACAGGGGACTAGAGTTGGACGGTATACTTTAATTCAGTTGCAGCTCCCCCACATTTACCGGGGTTTACCGTATCACAGTGACTAAGTAAAAGTCACGTTGTAGGGCTTCAGAGTAGCCGCCTAATGTGGGGGGAAGAGAGGCGGCCCTGCCCACTCAAGGACGCTGCTTGTAGAGCCAGTGTCATCAAACAAGTGCAGACTTTCCAACTGAAAAGAAAATACTTTTTTTTTTGGTCTTGAAATTCTTGAGATGATTGGAAAATCCAATCATCTTTGGGCTGCATTTCAGAATGGTGATCATTCCTACAAACGTCCGCACGCCGTCTGCAAACTAAGGGACGGGGGTGGGGAAGGAGGGGAGGCTAAAGGACAGAGGAGGTAAGGCCAGAGGAAGGTTTTGAGAGACTGTTAAGTGTGATTTTAATACCCCTGAATCATTTGGCATGACTTCTTTATTCACCTTTATGTCCATAACTGTGCACTGAATACACAACCTTTAGATCACACAAATATTCAGTAATATATTATTAATACGTACAGTAACTTGAATAGTGTTGACTGCAGAAAGTCTATGGTATGTTTCACTTTCTTTATACACAAACTTTGAGTTAGAATTGCTCCTCAACATAAATCTGAACTCGTGATTAGAACTGTTTTCTGCTTTGATCTAAAGCCTCGATATTTATTTAATTCAAGCTGGCATTAAGAAGTTCTTTGACTTGAGAAACTTTCAGACACTCTTTAGTACTGCTGATGCCTCATAAATGCAAATGAGCATGATGACATCATTTTGCCCGAGGACAGGAGCATTATTTTTAAATCAGGAAAAATCTAACCAGTCAGCGTTCTGTATGAAACCCACGGTATAGAAGAAATAAAGCTCAAGTGGAATAGAGTTGACTTCTTTCTGGCTCCCTGTTTAAATACAGAGAAGGTGAGAGTTTGTTTTGTGTTTTTGCTTACTGAGTTAAAGACTGGGTTCTGTGAATCTGGAGAGGGCATGTTTCATCTCGACTGCCAATCACGACACAGCTTCTCCCTCCGCTCCCCCACAGCTCCGTCTTTCGTTTGTTACTGTATGTGACGGCTGCCCTTGGTTGTCTTGATTTGTGTGTTGGGTCTCTTTACTGAAAAGCTAAAATACAACACCTGGTAAAGTTTCCTGTTTCCCGGAAGTCCCCCATCAGTCACTTGAACTAACAAAAAGGAAATGGAAAAGTGATTTACAGTTTACCGCAACCTCAGAAATCATGTCATGACTTAATATGAACAGGGCATTCAATTATTATTTTTATATCACATCCCATTACATTTTACTGATTGCCATTTTACCGAATTAATTGATATTATATCATATATAATCAAATGGCATATATGTAGACCTGGTAATTATAGTGGATAAGTAAAATGCAATATTTCATAGGAATTATGGCCAAAAAAGAATCCTGCATTCTGATGCTGCTCTGATATGTCCAGACGTTGGGATACCTATTTGAATCTTTTTGTGTTCACAAGATTAAAGTCCATATGTTGGAGCGCTATCCATTGTGGTGTTTTTGTGAAGTCAGAACGACTTCAGGTCACAACCTTAGACAATTTAAATAATAACACGAGAGAAAAACCTAAAAAAAAAAAAAAAAAAGTTTTAATATCAATCCAACATTTTATTTTAACTGCTGCTGTTCATATTCCTGGTCAGTTACAGAACCAGCACTTATTCAGGGTGAGACCTGGGTGAGAAAAATATTGCAGTGGGGGCGCAAGTAACCTAGTGGTTAGTTTACCCAATGTACCGGGGCTACAGTCCTAGAGGCGGGCGACTCGGGGTTCAAATCCGACCTGTGGCTCCTCTCACATGTCATTCCCCACTCTCTATGTAGTGTGTTATCTCTGAAAGACCAGCGGAGACTCAGAGACTCGTACACATGCTGTCGATTTGATGTTCTCGTAACTCAAGTTGATGCTCTACTTTCCATCCACAGAGCACTTTGGTGGATGCAACAGTGGGATTTGTATTTTTTTTTTAAATTTATAAAAAGCCAAAAAAAAAACTTACACGTACACAATCAGTGTCTGTCAGTTATCTGGTTTTTCAGCTTTTTCCTCTTACCTAAAATACTCAAAGATAATCCCACAGGAATCACTTTGTGAAATATAATTATTATTCCATGTTAAAAGTAATTAGTAAAGGTATATTTCACGAGGGGCTTTGATTTTGAAATTGGATTAAAACAAAAAAAAAAATGTGTTAAAAAACTCTTCAGGACTAGCTGCTAATTCCATTCCTCTCAGACTTTTGGCTTCTTTGGTGGCCAAATTACCCAACCTGTTACCAGGCAGCTGTTCTGAATGAGATATGTGTTGTTGCTTTGCAGCTAATGGTTTGTAATGAGGCAGCCGATGTGGGTAAGTGTAGGCTGATGTCGGGCTTGGGTTTGGGTTGTGTGTGTAAATGTGCGATAACTGGTTCCTGAGGGCTTCTGGAAGCTGCCGGAGGTTAGTTTGGGTTACAGGTCAGTGTGTGTGTGTGTTGCTGTGTAGGAGGGAGAGCTTCACAGTCACTGCCAAGACCTTGAAGGAAGTTTTCACTGGCTCTGAATCCACGGCTTTAATTGCTGGGAGTCTTTGTGAATACCAAAAGACAGCACTAACTCACTCCCTTTCTTCTAGTCTCTCGAACATGCCTCTCCCTCTCTCTTCTTTTTCTTTTCATGCCCCTCTTCCTTTCGTTCCCTATCAAAGAGTTTGAGTGTGTTTACATCCTCAACTTGATGATGGACGGTGGGCGGTGCAGTGAGCAGCTCTCTGCAGTCATTATGACAGTGGATTGGAGGATATTCACTTTTTTTTTTCCAGGCAGCTCTTTGTCTTGCTGGCTGAGTTGTTCTTTCGCTTTATCGGCCAGCAGTCGACTCATTTCAGTCTTTGAAGTGGTGTACTTCCTGCGACTACTCTTCTCCTTTACTTTGAGAGAAAAGGTGGTGTGATTTAGTTTGTTGAAAGTGCTCGCTGAGATTTAATTGCAGAGGTTGTGTTAGACTTTGTCACTGTCTTTCATTTGGACGGACCGGGTCGTAAAAAGCATCATTGTACTGCAACATTATAAATACATCCATTCATGTATATATCTTTAAAAAAAAAAAAGAATTCTGATAAAGTAATGAACATCAGAATCAGAAATCGAACCAATTATTTTTTAACACCTCTTTTCACAATCAGTACTTCAGCTCTCCAGTCTCTGCTCACAAAATACAGTGTTCAAAAGCTGGCGCCTGTTTGCAAGTCGTGTGAAGCCCTGATGTAGACATGCAGGAGGTAAAAGTTTTTGGTACCAGTTGCTTTTATTCTTTACGTTGCGCTTCACATGTTTCAAGTTCAGCTTTATATTCAACACAGAAAGGTAAGACGTCGTCAGTCTTCACACTCTTGGAAAGATGTTCCAAAAGTAATTCTATATTGATTATTCATCTAAAAAGAAAAATGTGCGTCCTTCCCAGTAATATAAAGTATTGTCATTCTTATAATGTTATGGATGTTAATGGGTGTGCCTTCACCTCCAGCAGTGACACTTTGGAGCTTACATTGGAGAATTATGGTGAATTATTGACAGGAATAAGGAAACGTGTATTCCTTTGTAAAAGTCTTATTATCTGTGTGTGCGTGTGCGTGCGTGTGTGTGTGTGTGTGTGTGTGTGCATGTGTGTGTGTGTGCGTGTGATGCCACTGGTTTGTGAGGAGCACTGCAGTCTTGTCTTGCCAACTGTTCTGAAGTTGGCACCTGGCCAACTGTGACAGTACTTTCTGGGGCGACAAGTCGAACACCACACACACACACACACACACACACACACGCACACACACACATTTAGACACATGAGGTGATGGAAATGCCATAAATCTGTCAGTGAGGCTGAATGAGCTTAGTGCCACCAGGGGGGAGTGTGCTCCTCAGCGACATGTGCACTATAAAATCCCATGGACTATAAAAGCGTTCTGTCATGTGGAGCCGAGTGTGTACGTCTCTGTCTGCACGCACAACAAGTTCCAGGAATAACACACACACACACACACACACACACACACACACACACACACACACACACACACTTTCACACTCACAGTCTGACTTTTTCTTTGTCTTTGTTTTGCAGTTTCTTAATTTTATCTCCGTTTTCTGCTCTCAGTCTGTTCGTCTCTGTAGCCGTGTTTTCATCCAGCTATAGTTCTTGATTTTATATATCAAAGTTTTCATTTTCATTTGATGTATACATCAGAATTTAACAGATGGCTGAAAACTGATTTTTCTGAAGGAAATACAATAAACGTGTCGTTCAGGAGACTTAAGGAAAGATAGGATTTTCAAACACATTGCAAGGGGCTCTCATGTGACACAGTGCTCGTATTTGCCTCCTTAGCAGGTGCGTATTGGATTTTGTCAGGTATGTAGATTCACTTCCTGCAAGCAGAAGGTAAGCTTAGTCACATTCCTGCTTCGCGGTGTCGGGATTAGGATCCATTTGTCCGTCCATCTGTCACACTTTGCTTTCTGTGCACAACTTACAAATGATCCAATGCTAAATGATAATTGAATCAGTGGTCATGTAAGGTAACACTACTCCAGAATGAAATACACAACCAGTCGTATGTACTCACAGCAAAAACTGCCATGACTCTGAATGCCAGTAGGGGGAATAATCATTGATTTGAACACATTACAACAGAATCCTTCCAAGTTCAATTTAGTGATTTGTGATTTGTTTGGTTTTTTTTGTACCAGGGTGTAAACATGTTTTTATCTCTGCTGTAATAATGAGCACTTTGGGGTGCAGATGGCTTAGCGGTTAAGTCGTGCCCCATGTACGTAGCTTGGAGTCCTTGAAGCAGGCGGCCTGGGTTCAAATCCGACCTGTGGCTCCTCTCCTGCATGTCGTTCCTCACTCACTCTCCCAGATTTCTACTCTGTCCACTTTCCTATCAAATAAAGGCGTAAAAAAAGAGAAAATAGGGCACTTTAAAATGTTTTTTTTTTTAATTGAGCACCCTGTCCTAGCAGATGTACGAACTGCAGAAAAAAGCCAGTGCACAGCTTTTAAATAGAGTTACAGATTTATTCCTTTGTACTCCTGAAGGTTGCCAATATTTCCCGAGCTCACTTGAAATTGAACAACATTTCGGTTGTCTTCTGCTGACCTTGATCTTTTTCTCTGCATAGCTTTGGATGATTTTAACAGTCCCTCCATAGCAACTCGTGGGCCACTTGCATCAGGAAGTGTCCGACTGTGGATCATTGTTCCTGAAGTGTGTTATATATGTAAAGCTTTGTTTACCCCTACAGGATAGCCCCGCAGTTTATTTAAAAAAAACCGAGGAGAAATGACAGAATTTCAACACGAGGATGTGCACGCTTTACTGGAGAGAGAGAGAGAGAGAGAGAGAGAGAGAGAGAGAGAGAGAGAGAGAGAGAGAGAGAGAGAGAGAGAGAGAGAGAGAGAGAGAGAGAGAGAGAGAGAGAGAGAGAGAGAGAGAGAGAGAGAGAGAGAGAGAGAGAGAGAGGAAACAAAGTAGATCAAAAGGGCAGCAGAAGAATTTGAATGTGTAGTATGTATGAATAAAAACATGGCTATTCTTAATACAAGCAAGAGGCAGAATCTTTTGAATGTAATGAATAAATACATTTGAAAACTGGGGGTAACAAAGTCATTAACACTGGAAACAACAAACTAGGAGAGATGTAGCAAGGGAAAAGGAGTGATGAGGGGACGATGCCCTGGTGGAGCTGCAGAGAAAGACAAGTGGCAGTTTTCCCGTCTCACGCTGGGAGGTGACGCGAGCAGATCATGTGACCTGCAGTCTGCTTACCTGGCAGCCACCCACCTCCATCGCTCTGTTTGTCTACCTGACTCCAGAACTCCATCCGCTGTCTGTGTGTCCATCTGTCCCTCTGTGTCTATCTCTCTCTCTCTGTGAGCTGTCTGCATGTCCAACTGTCTCTGTTTGCTACCTGCATGCTCACTCACGTTTGAATTGTTTTTCATGAGCGCGTTTGTGTGTTGCTGAACATTCGATCAGCTACCACCACCGAACACATTCACGTGCGAGTCTTGCGTATCTTGCCAGTGTGTCCTTTTTCCGACCAGTCGAGATTATGCATTTGTCCAATTACACAGCTCATTGATGTAAAGGCACAAAAAAAAATCACGCTATGAAGCTCAGGAATATCTTTCAAATCTTGGTGAAAGAAATGATTAATCACGGAAGTAAATTGGACGCCATGCATTGCTGCTTAAATTTAAATGAACAATGAATATTAATATGGAGACTTTGATGTGAAGCTCTCGATGTGGAGGGACTTTCTGTGATTCTACAAAACCAACATTTTTTTTTTCTTTTTGCATGTTTTTGAAGCAGTTTCATTGAACGTGTTTCTACGGAGCTCAAGTCAGAATTCAAATCTCCTTTGAATCTCTCCTTTTGATATTTGCTCTGCCATAGTATCCGCCGTTGTTCTGTTCTGGCAGGCCTCCAGGCCAAAACTGTTGACCCAGAAGAGGCCGTGTTGTGTTTAACTCCGGCACAAAGCAGGAAGGGGTGAAGCTAGCTCCTATAAGGGTCACTTGACGTCCTTCACTTTCTTCTTTTCTCACTCGGCGTGCTTAGTTCTCGTGTGTTTGGTGCGACGCCCTGAAGGTTGACGGCGTTGTGAGGAACACTCAGGAGAGGAACTTTAGCGTTGACGTTTTGTGTCTTTGACTGTGTGGGCGTCTCGTATTTTATAACGCAAGTCAAAGAAAACTCAGAGATCAGTGAGGACACTAAAATGCAAATGTCATCTTTGAGCCTTGACTTTGAAAACTCATTCAGTAAGAATTCTAATAACACCACCTCGCCACAGCCAATTCAACTTGTTGTAAAGATGTTCTAAATTGAATATAGTGGACTCACGGCCCAATCAGAACAGCCACAGTTTAGCGCACTGTACTCTCTAGTAGTTTGAGTTGTAGGAGCGATAAGGCAAAGTGCTCATTTTTTCACTGTCCTATAAATCAGACCAGAACAGATAAGGTCAGCCCAGTTTGGGGCAGACCAGACCATAACCATCCGATGCCATTTCCCAGCCCTGCCAGTTTGAGCGTGTACATGCTCCAGCAGCATATGGCAGTAACATGCTGTCAGGGGAGTTTGTCTCCTGGCCTGGCCTCCCCAGCCCTGGGACAGATGGCAGCTCACTGGGCCCTGAAGAGCAACTGTGCCGCTCAAGATACTGTCCTCGGCCCCGCCGTCTCCCCTGCCTCGGCTCTTCCTGTCCGCCTGGTGGCCTCTTTTCTCTGCGCTGCCTGTTACACGCCAGGACCCCTCAGTGTGCCGGTTGGACTCTGATTTAATTGGGTTTCCATCCAAGCTGAATGGGGGGGAAAAAAAAATCTTTAGTGCTTCCCCCCACAGGCTTATCGCTCACCTGCAGCTGCAGAGATGTCACCGATGATCCGAGGATTCAGTAATCATAAAGCATTATGGTAATGTTTGTGCTGTAAACGACGGTTTCTTTAAAACCTGCCAATTTAATGGACGTGAAAACATGTGAAGTCTGTTATTTAGATCCAATCAAAAGTGAGCTCTCTGTAGTTTCAGCCCGATATAAACTGGTATGATAAAACTCCATCGTAAACATGTTGTTTGTCCGCCTGTGTGTTTTTGTTTACTATCCCTGGTCTTCCTGGTAACGGGCCAACGTGAACCCACTGCTGTGATCACACTCTCAGTATCTTCAGAGCGTACACAGACCTGTCATGCTGGCTCATATGTTTGAATCTGAAATCACAGACACTGTTTATTAGAGCATTTCTGTAAAGACGTGTGATGTGCTCAGAGAAAACACAATCACGCTACATATAGTTGGTTGTTGTTGAGTTATTTTAAAGAGATCAATGAGCACCTGATGTTTGTGGGTTCTCCAGTTAAAGCCATCAGCCGACTGCAGGATGTCATTATCAGTACTGTCACAAACATTTTGAGTCTTACACAGACGCCACAGATGAACTCTTACGAGTCATACAGATGATTGGATTTTGTTTTCACCTCTAGGTTTATGGTTTTTGGAATTACAGGTAGGTTACAACGGCTGTTTCGTCATGAGCCGAGGAGCCGGGCGAAGATTTCTGCCTTTTAGTAAGGCAGTTTTTTTCTTACCACTGTAACTTTTGCTGCTTTGCTAAAGTGCTCATGATGGATAGGCCGAATCTTTGTAACATAGCAATAAGTAAGGTCTTCTTACCTGCTCTTTTGTAATGTTAAAAGACAAAGAGTAAAGTCTTATTACCTCGAGATAACACTTGTTATGAGTTGACGCTGTACAAATAACATTTGATTGATTGAACTATAACTCAAACTTCGATTAAATAAATTCCGTTCCTCTGGTTAAAGATCCAGTTTTTCTTTTTAGCCCATTCCTCATCTCCGACCTACCTCTTCTAACTTTCTTCTTTTTTTTTTATTTTGGCATCACAAACATGAAAACAACAAGTTTTTTTCTAACTCGTTCTGCAGTATGACTTCTGCATGAGCAAACTGTGTGATATCACTGCTGGAACATTATAGATATCAATGGAATATACAGTATGACAATGGCCTTTACTTTGGGAGACAAACCTGAATCCATCTACTTTGGTTCATTGACATATAATCTTCTGATATTTTGTGTAAATCACATCCATTACCCTTGTTGGTTTTGTGAATCAAACCAGGAGAGCATCCAGGTGAAATCATCTCTTCCAAAAAAAAACCTCTGCTGATGAGTTGAAGTTCAACAACTCCTGCCCTGTGAAAGGAACTATGAATTCTCTGCCCTGTCAAAGCACTGCTCACGCTCCTCAGCAACGTCTTTGTTTTTACACCTTACAGAGAAAAATCAATCTTAAACTTCCACACCGACTTTTAAAACACACACACGTTCATAGATAAGCCGCACAGCACCACAGTCACATGCAGTTATCCAGCGTCTGTACACAGATGCAAAGGTGTTTTTCTACCCTTTAGCAGAACTGATCCATTTGATCCACATGTGATTGAGCATTGAAACCTGCCTCCGCCGCTACCGTCTTCAACTCCTGCCCTCTAAAATAAATGCAGTGTTTTTCCCCCCTCCTGCACTGCCTTTTACCTTCTTTGCCTTTCTTCTCCCCGCTTGCCTTTTTTCCCTCTTGTAACTTTGTGATTCCTTACTCACTTTTCCTCTCCCTCGCCTGCATGGGGTAAATGAGCATACCAATGACTGCCTGCTCTGTCTGCTGTTTCAACTCATTCAGAGCGGAGAGTGAAATTCATCCCTCTTCTTTTTCTGAGAATATTTCCGCATGTATGAGTGGAATGTCAATGCTCTGCCGTGGCAAATTGCTATTCAGATGGACGCATTTGCCCGTCATCAAGACACACACTTTGCGTACACACACACACACACAGGCTCCCTGCTCATTACCCTATCTCCATTGCTGGCCATCAGTAGCATCACCTCTAGCAGCATACATACATCACTTGCCACACAGCATACTCTGTCATGTGTGAAATGTGCTGTGGTTGATCCCTGCCCTGGGAGAGGAGAGACGAGACGAAGAGCGTTTCAGCAGATGAGATGAAGCGCGTTTCTCTGAAGAGGAAGGAGAGGGAGGAGTGGGAGAAAAAGAAAGAAGAAAGAAGTTACAGGAGGGACATGGGAAGGAAAATGGAAAGACCAGGCGAGAGACAGGGCAGAATCATCAGAGGGCTGTGAGGGAGATGAGGAGTTTGTCGGCTGATTTAATGTATAGAGGAATGGAAGAGAGAGGAATAGAGGAGAGATGAGACGAAAGAAAAGTCATGTTGGAAAGGAAAGGAAAAGGTTTTAAGGCCGGGGAAGAGAGAAGTGATAGGGGATACAAAAAAGAGGATTTTATCTATTGATTGATTTTAAATTAAAAAAAAGGACATTTAGATTACTCAAATTATAATCACTTATATCACCTGTTTTTTTTCTTGATAGAAAACAATCGGGCAAATCAAACCTCCTTGATACAAAACTTTGTTTTTCTCGCTTTAGTGTTCCAGTTAAAGTCTTTATATGTGATTTTTCACACTTAAATATCATATAAATCAAGTATATCCTCTGAAAATAACTCTGTGAGTCATGACTGTCTACAATGGGTGTAACACCCGAGTCCCACTGTCTGTGATGTTTTCAGAGTTTTCAGAGTCCTATCTTCACTTTGTTTACATCGCCGGGACAACGGCTGGCTCCTCCCCTCGTGTATAAAAGTTGTTTAATTGAGGGACTAGAGAAAAGAAGAATAACATACTGTACTCACTGCTTAACTGTGTTTCTAGATCACGCTCATTTCAGGTAAATTTACATGCAGTGTGAAGATACGAGCATAATGAAGATCGCTAGCATTAGCATGCTAACACAACAATGCACCGCGAGTTGTATATAAAGCACATAAAGCCTTTAAGACATTGCTTTGAATGTATAGATTTGAGTATAGCAAACCTTTCCAGATCTGTTTCAGCACCATCTCTGAGAAACAAGAGCTGTTGTAACAGCCTACGTCTCTTCCTTTCTGCTTCCCGCTGCACTGCTTTTATTTTGAAAGAATGAAAAAAGGGGACTACCGGTACGTCATAAAGTTACGGGAGTGAATAAAAACAGCTAAAAGATCCAAGAGGTAAAAAAAAAGGTTGATGGTTTAGACATTTAAGACTCACATTGTTTTGGGATATTTAAGAAACATCAGTTTAAGTGACTGAGCGTCTATCAGAAGGATTCTACATCTGATCGTTACCTCTGAGCTCGGACTCAGCCAGTGACGAGGGACAGGAGTCTCTCATCACTGGCTGAGTCAGAGCCCGTAACTATCGCCGGGTGGGGGCCGGTCGAACAGCTATGATTGGCTTAATTGTCATTCAGTAAATCTGACTTGACCAATAGGTGTGCGCAGTAAAAACTATGGGGGAGGAAATAACGTTTCAGTGACAGTGTGGCAGGGCGTCACAACAAACACAACACCCAGAGATTAAGTGTCATCCAGTCACCCCTAGATGATTCTCCGGTGATTAGTCCCACCAGCTCTGCCACAGCAAGGTTGGGCAAATGTTGTTATGCATTGCTTCGGTTGCGTGGTTTAATGCCAGCCTTAACCTTCCACAGCCAACCTACAACACTATCTCCGTTTTTTAGATCAAAATACGAGCAAACCGTGTGTTTACTCTCACATCACTTACAGTAGAGCGGTATGGCAGTAACATCTAATTGGAGGTACAGCCCCGGCTTGTAGGAGGCGGCTGGGTTACAGTTTAGACATATAGCCTCTGACTATCAACGCTGGTTTGAATTATTAAAAGTATTAATAATTACTTTACCTGACTAGTAATTCTGCTAACCGGTGAGAGCGCTGAAGTTCATCGTTTAATCGGTTAATAAGGCACGTCTTCAGAGCGAACACACAAATGAAGAGCAACTATTCACGCTTTCTCTCCACACTCATCATTTCCACCTTAACTATATAAACTTTGAATTATTAAGAAAGGTGTCGGGGCGTCGGTGGCGCAGCGGTTAGTGCTATGTATCGAGGCTGTAGTCTCCAGTACAGGTCAGGTAAAGATATGGGTGAAGGATGGAGAGGTATAAGAGCTTGTATGAGGAGTTTTTTTTAAAAAAAATTGGTAAAATGGGAAGAAGACAAAGACAAACATTTAAAATTAAGCAAGTCATGATGAATGAAGATTTCGAAAAGAGATGTGCGGTAAAATGTGAAATGGGGGAGATTTTTGACAGGAATCGAAAAGTGTATGAATATGAAGAAGTGAATGACAGCAGGAGGAAGTTTTAAGAGGGATGGAGGGAGTTTGTCTGGGAGGAGAGACTGTAAGAGAGGAGGGATGGATGTTGAGGAAATGAAGGAGAGAGCGAGCATTGAAAGACAAGCACACACACACAGAGAGAGAGAGAGAGAGAGAGAGAGTGTGGCACTGCGCCACTCTGCAGCATCTACACTGACTGACAGCCATAGCCTCACTACTGACTGTCAGTCTGTCTGTACTGTCTGGCTCAATGACTGACTGGTTGGCTGCCTGGCTGGATGCAGCAGTGTCCCCACAGCCTTGCCCTTCTCTCCACCTCCCCCCCACCCACCCACCCAAGCCTCCTTCATCGCTGTCTGTCTCCCTCGCCCCCTCCCTCCCTCCCTGTCTCTCAGCATTGCAGCAAATTGGTCTAGATTAGAGAGAATTCTTATGATTTGACTTTTTTTTTTTTTTTTTCACCTCCTTTAAAAATAGCTGTGAGTGATGCTGTTTTTCCGGCCATGTGTTAGTAAACAACATCTCCCTGCTGAATGTCTCAGCAGTGCAGCAAATGAATCAAAAAAACAGGATCAGCGGTTCGAGCCGGGGAACTCCGGCATTGTGTCTCATCTCAAACGCTGTGTGTGCTTGTTGTAATACAACATTTTAGTCGTCACCACATTTCTCGTCCGACTTTGAGTCTATGTTCTTTTTAAAAAAAAATTTCATCTCACTTCCGACGCTCTCTAAAGTTTGTTTGTGGATAAACAGGAAAGAAATGAAGTTATCATTATCACCTGCAGCGCTTGAGTCGCCCTGACGAGATTAAAACACATTTCATCGCCGCTGAAAGCAACGCAGCGCTTAGACCGACTGATAGCCCATAAAGCACATAAACACTCGTCTGCACGCCCCCCCCCCCCCCCCCCCTCGCTCGTGCATTATTATCCCCCAGAGTGAAGGGAAAGATAAATGACATTGAGATACAGCGGCAGACTTATAGGCTGATAAAGAGACCATAATGTGTCTGACCAAGTGTCCTTCTTCCTCCACTGGGTCATACATGATTATCTTCAGACAGAAGGGACCTTTAGATCACTCAGATAGGAGCGTCACAGCAAACAGGGCCCCGGCTTCACAAAGCGGCTTCACATTTGTTGGCTCTGCTGCTGCAATGCAGCACTGTGTTGTCCTCTCTGCTCCCCCTCTCTCCCTCTCCCTCGTCTTTTTTTTTTTTTTTTTCCTTTCTGTCTCTGCTCTCTCCCTCACTCTGTCTCTCACCCTTATCTCCCTACCGTAACAGGCTTCTTACTTTACACTCCACTTTCTGTCCTCGAGGGCAGTCGGATGTCGAAATGAGTCGATCATTTACCACAATGTAGAACCTGTTGTGGTGTTTCATGTGTGTGTGTGTGTGTGTGTGTGTGTGTGTGTGTGTGTGTGTGTGTGCGTTGAGGGGCGAGAAGAAGGAAGCCTGCAGAGATAAGCTGGGTTAAATTGTGCGTACAAGCTATAAGCTGGCTTTCGTCTGTGAGCAAAATGCACTTTTCTCCTCCTCTGTGGATTTCAGAATATTTTCCGTGCAGTTAAACGAATGAACTTGTGTCTCACCCGCACAACTTTGTCTCCATGTGGAAGTTTCTGAACTCCAGTGTAGTTGATTGCACATCAGACAGCGGCTGCTTTGAACTTCAGTGAGAAAGAAAAAGAAGCAAATGGAGGTGCATATAACTCCCAACAAAGTCTCGACTTAATCATTTTGATGCTGTGGCTGCGCGGCTCTTCAGCGAGGTGAAGCTGTCATATCAACATCTACTAAATGTCAAAATGTTCCTCTGACTGAGTGAACCTCTGCCTCTCTACACCAATCACTGTGTCTCACATGTCAGGCCGGCTGTGTTTGACTGATTCAGTCTGATGCTCTGCCTCATCTGTCCATCCGTCTGTTTTGGCGGGAGGGGGGGGGGGACAAGAGGCGGCCCCTGCAGCTGAGTGCTGAACACAGGGGTCAGCAAATCTGAAGTTCCTGCTTCGTGTTGTTGAAAAGTTTCAGACTTTATTGAATTCTAATCTTTAAGTACAGCTCGCAACGGGGGGGGGGGGGGGGGGAAGAAAATCAACGGGTGACATCACTAAGACTGAGACCCCCCATGGTTCATGTTCATACATCAAATCCATTTATTTGTTCATTGTCATAACTGCAGTGATTGTATGCTGTGCTCAGAAGGCTGTCTCAATACTGAGCCTGAACGCATCCTGTTCAGAAATGAACCAGTGATGCTGCTTTGCTCGTATGGAGGCACAAACCGTGAAGCAGATAAAGTTAGCTTGACTCATTTCAATCTCAAAGTCAAAAACCTTTTGGGCTCCGAGAGCTATGGAGGCATTTGAAGTCAAAATGCCAACGGCCAGGTGGAGACACAAGCTCTAGGTGTTAATGTAATTTTGGTATGAAGAAGGAAAAAGTCTTAAGTCCAAGTTCTGTAACACCTCCACACACACACACACACACGCACACACACACACATGTTGTCTTTTTCTTAGAGACAGCCGTAGGTCTCAGTCGCTGCGAGAGCTCACCTTTTTACCCTGTCTGCCCAATCCCACCCACCTCTGTCTGCTCGTTCCCCCGTCCTCCCCGTTAGCCTCTGTCTCACTGCCTTTTTATTCTCATTATCTCCAGCTCTGTCTCAGTCCCTCCTTTTCTCACTCTGTCACTTTGCCTCTGCCTGCCTCTGTCATTATTCTGCCCACATGTCTAGACTGAAGAGAAAACTTTTACAGTTTGCATGTGGAATATCCGTGTGTGTGTGTGTGTGTGTGTGTCTGTGTCTGTGTGTCTGTGTGTGTGTGTGTGTGTGTGTGTGTGTGTGTGTCTGTGTCTGTGTCTGTGTGTCTGTGTGTGTGTGTGTTCTTGAGTGCTTCAGGTCTAAGTTCAGTCTGCCTTTCAGTTTAAGAGAGGGTTCAGACTGAGAGGCGGACCTGCTGAATGTAAAGACTCGCTATATGAAGGATTCTCATAATCTGAAGCAGCAAAGAGACCATCAGGGCCGTTTCTGTTACAGTACTTAAGGTAAATGAGCGTCTTTGTATGAGGCACTGAACGATTGTACCGTTGTATATTCTGCAAAGGCAAGATAGAAGTAGTGACTGTTATAAGATTGTAAAACTTTTATATTATTGAGTAGGGATGGAACAAAACTGCATATCACGATAAAAGTTACAATTTTCTACTGTTTTTATAAAGAAATGAAATTGAATTATTAATACATATATTTATTTTATTCCTATTCTCTGATGATAAAAATACAAAATATCCTTCTTCCTATTAGATAGATTCAGTCATTTTTAATTTTACTTTTAAAACAATACACATATTGACTATAAAATAAGTGAATTTTGTTAACTTTATGTCATCTAACACAAGTTTTTTTAATTCATGTTTTGAATCAATAGTTATGTGTTAATCCCCATCTTTAATCCTTAAAACAACAATGCATGTCGTCTGCGAGGGGGGGGTTCAAATCCACTTCCCATGACAGGGCTTGGTTTCAGCACCGGGAGCTGTCTGCCGTCTGCAGCGCCGCTCGCTCTCTGTTCCACAGCAGGAAAGTTTTGTGTCTGTCACTGATTGTCACGGCGTTGTTGTTAAGAAAATAATTCATGAAATAAAGGTCACAATCAAAATAATGCTGCGGGCCACTTGCCGAACACTGATTCACAAACACATTTGAAATAGAAGAAGATTTACTCTATTGATCCCAAGCAAGGGAAATTCTGTTTTTACACTCTGTTAATGAGTCATGCCACACACACACACACACACACACACACACACACACACACACACAGGCACAAACAGGATCCTATGGACATGCACTAATGGAGAGATGTCAGAGTGACGGAGCTGACCTGAGCTGCTGGTGGTGGTGGTGGTGGGGGGGGGGGGGGGGGGGGAGTTTGTTGCCTTGCTCAGGAGGTGATCTGGCACCTCTCCAGCCACCAGACCAACTTCCAGATTTGATCCGCACCGGGACTTGAACCGGCGACCCTCCGGTTCCCAACCGAAGTCCCTACAAACTGAGCGACTGCCGCTCAGGGTGATGTGATAATATCGCATACCGTGCTATCGAGCCACCCGTGGTGGGAATTCACCGCGACAGCCCTGGTCAGAGAGTCTGATGCTGCAAACATCGCAGACCAAGGAAGAGCCACTCCATAAAAACCAACAAGGCCTGATTTTAAACCCCATCAGCTCAATGATCTGTAAAATTAAATAAACTTATCTCTACTCTTTTATTGTTACCTGGCACCCCTAAACACTATATTAAACCCTTTTAGATCATATGTACTTAAAGCGTACTTTGCAATTTATTGACATTTGAAGAGTAATTCAAACTCTCCCAGTAGAAACTAAATCCTGGGATCTCTCTATTCCTCACTCTTAATATAGTTAATTGGTCATGGCCTCTTTGATTTCTGTTTTTATTCTCTACTTTTCTCTACTTTTATCTGAGAGATAATAGCCAAGTGGAAATTGGACCCATTTACCCCCATCTTTTTGAAACTGCATTTAGCATAAAGCCTTCTTTATTCCATGCAAGTCAGTCAATGGAC
The DNA here is from genome assembly GCF_963584025.1 of Labrus mixtus. NCBI lineage: Eukaryota > Metazoa > Chordata > Actinopteri > Labriformes > Labridae > Labrus > Labrus mixtus. The sequence continues at coordinate 5,292,993 of NC_083622.1, read as the reverse complement.
ATGTGCATGAATCATTTTTTAACATTCTGGGGTGACTTTTAAATGGGAGCACTACTACATTTCATGAAACTAAAAGCATCTTTTAAAGCATATTTTAGCTGCTAGACTTTTTTTACTTGTGTTTTTTTTTTTGTTACATTCAATTTAGCCAAGTCCAGCGAGTGTTTGATTGACATTTCCAAGAAGCCATTCTGCCAAGATTTGTTATTTTGCTGAAATGTGCCTTTGACATTTTTTTGCTCGGAGGAATACCCTGACATTTTGGATATTTTTTTTTTCCAGTTTTTCTTATTTCTTTCTTCAATACGTTGTGACAAAAGGTGTGTGTTCTGACACTTTAGTTAAGTCATTTCATGCGTGAATCTAGCCTGCAGCTAGCTTCACTCATTGTTTTGAATGGGGAAAAAGAAAACGGTGCTAACAGTGTTGTTAGGTGCTGCTGAGGGATGTAGACTTCTTTTCCCCGAGTTTATCAGACGCCAATGTGTAACAGATAGCCCACAGGTGAGATTTGTCATTTAAAAGTTTGATGCAAGTTGATCAATAAAGCACATGGGAGTGAATCAAAGGACCAAAGACAATTCTCAACCATAAATCACAACCACGATTCAGTAAAAATTGAGCAGATTCTTCACAGGGCACGCAATGCCCGAGATCAGACAACACAATGTATTTGCCTGTTGTGATGTCACTGTTTCAGATTAGGCGATCACAGAGCCATAAACGCCGTGACTTGACAGACAGACATGACAGACTACAATCTGGTACCAGAAATTGTGCGACCAAAGCGATGACGTTGGAAGGAAGAGGAGCTGGGCTCTCTGTCTCACAGTTCCATCTTTGTCATGATTTGGTTTTTGTATTTGAGTTTCCCTGTTTTATCCCAGTGTTGCTGGTTTTTCCCTTGTGTGTTTCCTAGTTTTGTCTTCAGTGTTTTCTGTTTTGTTTTGTCTTGTCATTTATTATTCTTGAGTTCTGTGTGTCTTCAGTGTTTCATGTATTTTATTTTGTAGTTGTCCTCAGTGTTTCTCGTGTTCATTCCTTCCTCTGTGTGTTTCCCTCCAGTGTCTTCACCTGTGTCATTAGTCTCACCTGTGTTTGATTCCCCCTGTGTCTATTTAGTCTCTGTGTTTCTTCCCTTCTGTGTCAGTTCATTGTTGTTTGTCGTATGTTGGAGTGTCAGTGTTTCCTAGTGTTTCTCAGTTTGGACATTTTGATAGATAGTTTTAGTTTTTGCCTTTTTGTTTAAATAAATAGTTTTATTAGTTTATTCTGCACTTGGGTCCACCTCCCTTGTTTTACACACCGAACCGTAACAATCTCGCAGCATTAACTTCATCATTCTGTGCTCTTATTGGCCAACGCATCATAGACGTGCAGGGAAATTAAAAATAATGCATAACTTGCTGTCCGGAGGTCTTCCAGCGTCCCAAATGTTGCCTTGGTTGTCATTCACTATGACGCACTACAAGGGATGAAGCAATAGAGTTTTCAGGGACAACAGATCCCCAAAGCGTACGTCTGTGGGATAGAATCATGATAATAACCTTTACTCAGTCATCAGTATCAAAGTGTCTAGTAGGAGTGTAGAGACTCACCGCACATGGGTGTCTTATTAAAGCTTCAGTTCATACAATGTCAGAATATTTGTATGGATCTAATCTTTCGTCTCTTGGACAAGTAATAAACACAAGAACATTTTGAATAACGTATACAAATGTGCGTCTGATGGCTTTGCATCGCACCGATCAAACCCCACACAAACGTTCTGTATTTGAATGAGACGTCCCTGAACTGGATCCTACTGCAGTGGTTCCCGAAGTGGAGGTCATAAGACACTTAGAGAGGGGGGGGGGGGGGGGGGGGGGGTCACAAGATGTGCCTTCCAAAAACACAAACAGATATTTAGAATTATTTAAAATGAAACATTTGTCCCATTATTGTGAAAATATATACTCCATATACCATTTAATAAGATTTATAGTGAAATCACAGCAATGTGTAAAAAGTTTTTTTTTAAATGAAAGTTTGAACATGACTGCAACAATGAAGGTGTTTGTTGGTGTTTACACTTAAAAAACACACAGACAGACATCACCTGTGTGTGTTTTTATAACATTGTTAACACATTATGTCCACTCAGTGCTCCAGCACATACATGGAGATTACTCGTCTTTCTTCATTTTTAGAACAAAATCCTGGTTTTTAAGGATGCTCTGTTCTTTAGTGTTGTTCTAATGCCAGTGTGTACGTGTGCGCGATGTTATAAGCTTTAACCATCTCCAAGGACCCCTGTGGGGGTCCCCATGGGGTCACTGGCCAACTGTATGTATCAGGACTGTATTTCTGGTTATTTTTTGATTATTCATCGTTTCTCACGTTTTACGCTTATTAATTAAGGATCCAGTGTATTACAAGTCTAATGGTGTGTTCCAACTTGAACTGGGGTCCGGGTCCGGTCGCCTGTTCTGTTTTGAAATCGAATCCAAGTTGACAAAATACCTGTCGCCTCTCTTACCAAACTTTTAGCTCTCTCCCTGTATTGGCATTCAGCAGGGACAGGCATGGCATTGTATCTCATTGCATCTCATTGTATTCAGTGCTGACTGACACTTCCTCCAATTACGATGACAAGCATTTCTAGAAGCAGACTGTGATAACATTATTAACATCTTGGCTGAATTGAAACGTCTTTTCAATGTTTTGTGTTTTTGTTTTATTTAAAACCGCTTTTACTGATCACAGCACGTCACTTTCAAGTGAATCTGTTTTACTGGCTCACGTAGAGCTTTACAAGGTTACCAGCTTAACACTTTTTGATCAGGACTTCTCTTGCTTAGTGCTAGTAGCTTGTAAAAAAAAAAAAGTAAATGTATTAGTAGAAATGAGTGTCTGTAATGTTAGGCCATTGAACCTCTAGCTGGTGTGAACATTCAAACACATGGATCCAAAAGCCTTTTAACCATCGAGTACAAGATCGAGTGGAGGGATGGACGGATGGCTTGGGAGTTGGAATGGCCACACACTGCCCCATGACCTGCAGACTCCTCCCTACCTTGATTGACTCCACCCCCTGCAGTCTTAGGGAAGCTTTAGGCTTGAGATTTTTTTAACCAGCTCATTAAAAACACGTGTAGGATTCCTGTAACCCAAAGTGTAATGCTTCACTATATAGCATTGTGTTCCTTTCTTTTTATAATTCTTACCAAACGCACTATCATGTCACAACAGTTTGGCAGATGACAATTCAACTTCTTTTATTTATTCCATTCAACTTCCAGGGCTCAACCAGGCGCGTGATTGAGGGACTGTGACGGACGCACAGAATGCCAGTTTGGGTCCAGTTTGACACACAGGAAGTAATCGATCTCCAACCACATTATCTAGGTGAGTAAGTCCGACTTCAATTTAGTACCATTTCAGTTGGACTAATATACAGTATTTACAGTGTTCACTGCTGGAACTTCCTGTCCTGCTGACAGCCTGTTTACGAGTGACATTGGCCGGATCTGTCCCTCAGCCACACAGACAGGAGTGTGTTCCCATGCTGTGCGGTTTGCAATGCGGTCTACACACTCAGACAGGACACTGATGAGAAACCTGACCTTCACTACGTTAGAGGTGGTGTGAGTGTGTGTGTGTGTGTGTGTGTGTGTGCGTGCGTGTGTGTGTGCATGTGTGTACGTGTGTGTGTATGTGTGTATGTGTGTGTGTAGAGATGACAGCACAGTGTGTTATAGTACTTACTTGTCAGATATAGGGCGAGGGTGGGAATGGATTTATAATAAGTCTGCACAGAAGGATGATGAAGCGTGTGTGTGTGTGTGTGTGTGTGTGTGTGTGTGTGTGTGTGTGTGTGTGTGTGTGTGTGTGTGTGTGTGTGTGTGTGTGTGTGTGTGTGTGTGTGTGTGTGTGTGTGTGTGTGTGTGTGTGTGTGTGTGTGTGTGTGTGTGTGTGTGTGTGTGTGTGTGTGCCTCCCTGCTTGCCTGCACATCAGTTCTCAGGTCAGCAGTTTAGGTCTCTCCACTCCGGGCTGTTGTGAACGGTCTCTCTGACTAATATTCGAATGTGTTTGTCTGATCTACATTTAGTTTTTTATTCAGTTTAGGAAGTGGAAGTAGGAATATTTGCCATCATATTTTTTTTTTCTGAAGTAAATACATAAACACATCCCCTGGCAGTTGAGTAAAATACTGGGGGGCCATGCTAACACTAAACAGGAAGAGAAAGCTTTTGGAAGTATTAAACCTAAAAGCGCCAAAGTTCTGCCCACAAACACAAGAATGTGAAATATCTAACCGGACAAGTCAATGAACGAGCATCAGGAGAGGAGTGCTGCACACATTGTCATTGCTAATTAGCTATTAGTACAGCTACCTCACTAGCTTTGGCCTGTGAAAGACTCTAAGATTACCTTTTTTATTTATGCATTTGATATTTGATTGCTGTTTGGATGGAAGGAGAATTTCTCCAAATATGCAAAAATACTTAATTTTTTTACTGACTCAAGCTTAAAAAAACTCTAAATCAAAATGACCTTTTATTTATTTCCACATGCTCTTTTGTTAAAATGCTTAAAAGTCTTGTTTACATCATAACTTGACTATACGTATACAACATGGACGTTTTCTCAGTGAGGTGTTTTGAAGCAGAACGATGGTGGTTGCCGTATTGGAAATGCTATCTCCACCAAACTTTTGATCAATCCAGAAACATAAAGGCATAAAGGTGGACAGAGGTAAGCCTGTAGCCTGTAGCCTTCGGGCAAATGGCTACAACTAAAAAAACTTAAAAAGGCCACTCGTGCTACATGGTCGCTGGGCATCTAGCTAGGCTGGTTTATGAGCTTGGGTTAATAACGCTGCACTGTAGTTCCACTTTTAGCTAGTTGCTTCTAGCCCTTCTTAAAGAAACAATTTAGAAAAGTTTGCAGGACTTAAGTGACAGTTGAGGCAACTTTTAACCCTGTCGTCTCAAATGTGACACCGTCCAGGTTAGCTTGTTGGCTAGGAAGAATAAACGCTTTTTTATGCTGAATAAATATGGAAGTCAGCAAGATGAGAAATGAAAGTGATTTGGGGCTAAATGGTTATGAAAAGAAGAACGAGATTTAAATAAAAATGTTTTTTAATGAAAAAAATATATTAATCAAATTGTATTTCTTTTGAGTTTGACTCTTTCTCGAAAACTTTTCACCTTCGATTATCTACTTCTCTTGTTATCTAAATTATCTAATTTTCTTTATTGAGCACTCTTCTAAATGAAATAATCTGCCTTTAAAACGGGGACTTTTAAGAGTCCCAAATCCAAAACTGTGCATTTTGAATCCACACTTCCTGAGGTATGTGAACACTTCCAGCAGAGCTTCATATGGCTCCCTCTTGTGCACAGTATGAATACAGACTACCATTGTTCCCTCCTCAAAAAAAAAAACAACACCTGCTGTGACAAAGCACTGAGAGTTCCGCTTTCTTTGATCGGTTTTATCAACAAGACCACCTAGAGAATTGTATTCTAACGTTGATGAGCAGCCTCAGTGTGTGTGCACATATATATCAGCGTGTGTCTTCTTCCTAGATGTGTCAAATACATTGTTCCCTAAGTGTGTTGCTCACGTCGGTTATTGATGGGGATAGTTTTTGAGTAATCTACGGATCATCGAATGATAGAAATCACCTCCAGTTGCGTCAGAATCAGCTTTAAGCCGAGTTTTAAGAAAACATGTCATTTATCTGGGTAGTCTGAAAATAAAAAGTCATGAAGAAGAATGACTTCAAACTAAGTAAATTATTGACATAACTCCCTCCTATCCTCCCAACCTCCTCCCCCCCCCCCCCCCCCCCCCCCCCCCCCCTTACACGGCGTCCTTTAATTAGCAGTTGTCAAAGCAGCACGGTTATGACACCAAACTATTGTAGGAAGAATTATGACAGACGCTGTCAATCTTGGAGTGTTAGAATAAACACACCCTTCATCATGTAATAAATATCATCATTTACTGTAAGCCTCTTTGATTTATAGCTTTGCCTCGTGGCTATGTCTGTGAGCTTTTGTAATGCTGGGCTTGTCGAGAGGATTTAACATCAACCTGTGAACATCACCGAGCAAGTGTTTTAAGCCCCTTGTTGTGAGAGAAAAGATATATATTTAAATATTTAGTCAGAGAATTCTCAACATATCTGACTTTGATTATTTACATGTGGAAAACTAAAGATAGATTTTGGCTGATTTAAACATTGAAGAAAGAACAAATATCTTAAATTCCAACCTTCGGATGTTTAAAAAAGAATCCTCCTTCCCTCACATGCTGTAGGTCTAGGTATGTCTTTATTTCTGTTAAGGAAATACCTCAGACGTGGTTATGTGATTGATAAAATGTTCTTTTGTCATCAGGGAGCAAAGGGCTCAGGTGCCTGCTTCTCTTGATTTTTCAATTATTCTTCCTCCTCCTCCTCCTCCTCTTCTTTCTTGCTCTTTTCTTCTTCATACCCAGAAAGGAGCATTCCCATGTATGCATGTAAACCAAGCTTTGCGTAACGTGATCTTAAAAAAACATTCAGAATGTGAGCTACAGCAGATTGGTTGGTCCCTTCTGGAGTCATCAAACTGTCCAGTGGATCTTTCTCTGATGTTTTTCTTCATAACTGACCCTAGTTCACGTTCCAACTTAACATGCACTCACAGTCATCTCACATCCACACGAGGCAGCTCAACATAATCACCATGTGCCATTATAGGGAGTTGTGATGCAAATCGGGCATCTTAAACATACTCAAGGATTGCTTTTATTTAACACACCTATCATCAACTCAGAGGTATTTCCATGATATGCAACTTTCACACCAGACTTCTTGCATTGCACGTCACCGTTGTCTTCTTCGTCAAACAACCTCCAGTCATTGCTTTTCCTGGTCATGGCCGACATGGTGCTTGTTCGACAGACTGTACTGTGATTGTTCTGCGCTCTCACCTTTTTTGAGTTACGGTGTCCCTTGACATTCCCTCGCTGGCCTGCGCTCGCACCGCTCCAGGACTAACCGGGCCTGAGCGCGGTTACCTCTCGTGCATAATGTCGTAATACAACGCATGAATGGCTTTGCGTAATTATTATGAGGCGCGCTTTGTTTACAAGAGAGGCGGACTTGAAAATAAGAAAATAAAAGCGACGCGGAGTTGAGTCTGTGTCCGCACATCGCAAAACAACACAGAGAACATGACCGTTACTTTAATGACTTCACGGCTTATTTTGAGTCCTTTCAGTCAGATGCAGCCACAGCACTCCGGGATTTCTCCGTAAAACATAATGAAGGCCGTTCACGTTGTGCGCCCGCGCTTGTGCTCGTGCATGAACTGTACCTGCCGAAGCACACCTCTTCAGAGCGTGCCAGGGCAGAGGAAGTGTGTCGTTGTTTGAGCAGGGATTGGAGCACTCACACTCGTCAAACGAACTGGACTTTCGGGGTGGAGTGTGATGAGGCACGGTACAGATTGCCGAGTGTGAGTGCGCCCTGAAACATGCATGTGCAAGTCGTGCAACATTAAACGAATAATGACATCAGCTGCAAGTGCTCGTACCCAATCCTTACACAGACAGAAGAGAAAGTGTGACTCGGCTGTTAAATTCACAAAAATAGATGACTGTAGATTCATTTGAAGAAAAAGTCTCTGTTTTTTTTTATCTCTCACTTCTCTAAGAACCTACTACTTCCCCTTAAACTTTGAAACACACACACACACACACACACACACACACACACACACACACACACACACACACACACACACACGAATAAGAACCCTACCTCTTCCTTCTATCGTGTCCTGCTGTGAGCTGATGACTTGACATGAGTCACTATCAGATGTAATCAGACTCTTAGATGGGTTCTTCTTTCCCACACACACGTACACATGGCACACAATAACACACACACACACACACACACACACACACACATGTTTACACGTACTGACTCATCACTTCATACAAACCGCAGAATATCTCACAATGGGTTCATTGTGCTTGTGGGTGTTGTAGTTACTTGGATGTGGGGGGGGGGGTTATCAGGTGTGCTCTGTAAGCAAAATGCAACACACGTTTTACACACACACACACACACATGCAAAAGTAAGTTTGTGCTGTGAGTCGATCGTCTCAAAGTGTGTTATTAATGCCGTGTTTAAGGTGGAAACTTTTCACAGAATAAAGAAATGAAAAGAGTAAATGAAGGAATGACACACCTCCATGTAAAACCGTAAAACAAACCACCACATTCCTCGGTTCTACACGCTTTATTTTCTCTCCTTTCACACAGTCAGCCCCACCCTGTTCTCTGGCTGGCCTCGCACAGTAAGAGGGGAGAGCAGGGAAGAAAAGATAAGCAAGAGGAGGGGAAGATGGAAGGAGAGACGCAGCCACACACAGAGAAAACAGACAGGCAGAGATATTAGATGGAAAGAGAGCCGTAAAGAGAGAGAGAGAGAGAGAGAGAGAGAGAGAGAGACGGGGAGAGGTGGAGGGAGGTGTGGAGACGGAGCCCTGTTTGGACTCCAACAGATGGTCGGTGTTATTGGTGCAGGCAGCTCCTCTTTCTGCCGTCTCCTCTCACACAGACTGCACTTACAAAACATTCAAAAACTCCGTCCAACAGCCTCTGATAAATCATTAGTACATAATTAGCATCTGAAAAGCTCACTCGCAAAGTAAGTTATGAACAGGAATAAAATACTACTGAAGCGTGGATACAAATCGTCCTATGATATGATATGACATTTTACAATGCAGACAACACAACACAATGCGACAATCCACTAGTAAAGAGGTAGAGGTAAAAGGCCGATGTGATCCTAAATACGGATGTGCGCACTCAGTTGATGAAACAGTTAAATGTCATCAACGTCGCTAGTTGGCACCAGAATTACTAGTAGGTAAAGCTGCATATTTTGGCCTCACATGCCGTTGAAATGTTATGCTCAAACTGCAGTGCAGCCACCCACCACTAGCTGGGGCTGTAGCCATAGACTGGTTGCATCTCCGGTTAATGGACCCGCTCTACAACCTGCATGTAAACAAGCACAGTTAAAGTCTTAATATGTGATTTTTCACACTTAAATATAATATAAATCAAGTATATCCTCTGAAAATAACTCTGTGAGTCATGACTGTCTACAATGGGTGTAACACCCGAGTCCCACTGTCTGTGATGTTTTCAGAGTTTTCAGAGTCCTATCTTCAGTTTGTTTACATCGCCGGGACGGCCGGCTGACTCCTCCCCTCGCGTATAAAAGTTGTTTAATTGAGGGACTAGAGAAAAGAAGAATAACATACTGTACTCCCTGCTTAACTGTGTTTCTAGATCACGCTCATTTCAGGTAAATTTACATGCAGTGTGAAGATACGAGCATAATAAAGATCGCTAGCATTAGCATGCTAACACAACAATGCAGCGCGAGTTGTGTTGGTTTCATGCTGGTGCTCAAGGGCGACATCTGCTGGATGAAAAAATAAAGCCTTTAATGGATAGCCTCTGTAGGAGCAGCATGATCTGGCAGTACTTTGATGGAGGCTTCATCAGGTTAAAGTGGCATACTGACCGGCGCAATGTGTAACCACCTATAGCACTTGTACGTGGGTGTTATGCTGCCGGGAGGATCGGAGGCTGGTGGTGCCGGCCAGCAAACCAAAGGACATTGTTTGAGTGTTTTCTTATCTTTAGACTAATCAGTTGAATTTTAAATGTTGGTTTAACAGACTGGGAAGCTAGCCGACTGGGAACATCCCTCTCTCAACAGAACAGCTCTATTCACTTTCACGTGTTTGGTCTAAAGTAGCCAAGGTCGTTTGAGTCAACTATTTGTCAAAGGTAGTTTGGGTTGGGTTCATTTTTGTTCTTTCACATTCTTGTGGTTTGACTTTGGCTCATCGGGGAAGGTTTTTGTTAAATAGGCCATTCATCAGCTCTTCTGATGCTGTTAAACACACAAAGGCTTGGAACTGTGCGTTCAGCCCTCGAGAACTGCCGGAGTAAAATAGCTCCTCAATCCCCACCCAACAAAGCTAATCAGTTCCATTCTTCCAGACAGGATCTCTCCTCCAGGCTGCGTCCCACGTCTTTCCCTTTCGCACCGCTGAACCTTATTGTCAGAGCTCACCTGGGACTGCACGCATGTGGAAAACGCCTGTTTACCAGTCATAGGGTATTCATAGGGGTGGGGGACTCAGCCGTTGTGACATGTCATAACTTAAACTGTTTAGGATCCTATCAATAGAAAAAAACACTGTAAGGTGTCAAGCATGAATTCCTCCACTGTGCTGAGCTTCTTTCTTTTTATTTTTTTTTTTCAATGAATTGTACGCAGCAACTGAAAACAAATTTCTAGACAGAGGTTTAGAGGCATAAAAATACTCCAGGGACACATTCAGCAGCATATAGATGAGAGATGAAATGAATTTTGAATAATATCCACTGGGAAATTGCACTGTTGCAGAAAGCCGATGAATCATAGACAAGAATCAAAAGGTAGACCAGACTGAGACAGACAAGAGTTAAAAGAAGAGAAGAAGATGTTTCAATTGATATATATTTATATACAGTATATTTTAAACTTGGCAGTGTCGTCAATGTGAAACGAAGCTTATTTAAGACTATTCTCTGAATTCTGCAACTACGAGTCGATTATTAATCAGTCAATTCAAAGAAAGTAGTCAAATCATTATCAGATCATTCATTTTTAAGCCTTTTTTTTATCAGATAGGACACCTGAAGAGAGACAGGAAATGCTGGGAGGAGAGAGTGGGGACAGGCATGCCAGGGCCAGCTCCGAACCCACAGGCGCTGCGGCGAGGATTTTAGCCTCTGCACATGGGGCGCTCGACATAACTGTTTGGCTATCTGGCGCCCCAGTTGTTGTTTTGTTTTGAGTTATATTTTTGCGCGATTGGATAGGACAGCGGAAGATAGACATGAAACGTTGGGAGGAGAGAGGCGGGACGACATCCACCAAAGGGCCGAGGTCGGATTAGAACCCACGGCCGCTGCGACGAGGACTGCGGCCTCTGTACACGGGGCCCGTTTCATTACATCTAGGACGACACCCCAGCTTTTAAAAAATATAATAACACAGTATTTATCACCTCTGTAACCCTGCTGGCATTTTCAGGTGTCTCCACATCAGGACATAACCAGGATACGTCATAAATCCGGTTCTCACCAGGAGATTAGTGTTTATGTAAACACACTCCTGTGTTTATTGGCATGCTGTTCTGTTTGCAGAAGTCTCGTTTTTTTTTTTTTTTTAAAGCTCCTTAGAGTTGCCAAAGTCTGGCTGCAGGAGCTCTTGTTGTTTCTTGAAACATTTTTGACAGATTTTTTTTTTCAGAGTTTTAGGGATGGATACCCACCAATGCCACGTTGCCAAAGGATAATGGTGAGCGCAAAATAGCATCTGTTGTCAGATGAAACTGCTGACAGGCACCAGAATCTAAAGCAGATCATCCCCTCACTTTTCAAACCTTCCAAAACTCTTTTTAAGAGTTTTGTCATTCTGTCTTAAGAGAGAAACACACACACACACACACACACACACACACACACGCACACATATTCTGATAGTGTCTGCTTTCTACCCAAGCCACGTTCTCCTGTGCTGCAGATCTGCCTGCTTGACAACTCTGATAACACCAGGCTGCAAAACCTAGCGCAGCACAAATCATTTCACTACTCATCCACACACACACAGGATTACTGTTTGGAGGCCCGTCTCTGTATGGATGTGTGTGTGTGTGTGTGTGTGTGTGTGTGTGTGTGTGTGTTTCATGATGACATTGATTGGCAAAAGCAGATCTGTGCTCTGGCTCCCCGCCTGGCCCTATCAGATCTACACTTGAACCTGCCTGCTGTCGATGCGTACGACTCCTGGAGAAGGAAACCGTACGTCTGATAGTGAGCACTCTCTCCCTCTCGTGCTGTATGGTTATCTCTCATAAATACGATGCATTTCTCAGGGAGGAACAGATCAGCTCCTTTGCGCGGACGGCAGACAGCTCTGATGCATTTCATCGTACTAATCGTTATCATTTTTGAAAGGTTGATTTATGCAGTCTCTAAGAAATTCCAGCACCTTGGCAGAGCAGGGTCGAGTTGAGCTGCTGCTTTACCGCAGCAGAGCAGGAGTCCAGGCTTTGGCTGCAGATATGAGACACGTCCTGTCCTGAACTCTTTGGTATGCGGCGGCAGGCCGCAGAGAGGGAGGAAGAGTGGAGTAGCAGATTGTTAAAAAACAGGAGAGTCTGAATAAGGTGCCACAGTTTTAGCTTTACTTTTGTGCAGGACAGAAAAAACAAGATGACAAGATACGCTTGTCGATTTAAAGACTGATTGGCTCTGCAAGCATGAAAATACTCTCAGACAAACCTTCAGAAAAGGATCAGAGAAGTCACCACAAGCCCATGGCTATAACATGTTTATACCGTGGTTCAGAGCAAAACAGACAGTGTGACCAAAGCGTGGGATTCAGTTGTCCATCGGGCATGAGAATTGGGATTTTTAGGAGAGAAGCCAGGGTGTGTGATGCATGTGTTTCAGAGGTCATGCTGCTTCCACCCCTGCATGACTTCACACACACACACACACACACACACACACACACACACACACACACACACACACACACACACACACACACACACACACACACACACACACACACACACACACACACACACACAGCACAGCACAGCACAGCACAGAAAAGGTCAGACTAACCTGGTGCTTTGTCACACTCTGCTTGTGTTTCAGAGGTTACAAACACACACTTAAAAGAGTCACACAACCACATAGAAGCTTCTCAAGTCTAAGTGAGACACAGAGACGTGTTTGAAGTTTTTTAGATCTGAGATGAAACACAGAGAGAGATAAAGAAAAAAAAGTGAAAGGTAGGAAGAATGACAACGAGGTTTGAGTGGGGTGAAAGTTGTGACGAGGTCAATGAGGCTTGTTTGAATCAAAGCACGGTGTGTGTTAGTTCTTCAAGGCAAAAAAAAAAAAAGAAGCAAGACTAGTGTGGGAGAGGAGGAGCAGGAGGCAGAGATGTAATGCAGAGAAAGAACAGAGGAGTGAATAGGCGTGGGGAGACAGAGGAAGAAACGAGGACTGCTCTTTTGGAGACGTTCAAAAACTTTTCTGCATTCAAATAATTTAAAATCCAGATTTTGTAAGTGAAAGAGCATATGGGATAATATGTAGGAAGGATTTCTCCTCGCGTTCCTGTTGTCCCACACTTCCTTGCCGCTGAGGTGGAGGTCGGAGCAGGCCGTGGGTGAATGAGGAGAGCGGTAGCTGTTGGGACGACACGGTCCAATGGTGTTTGTATTTGTAGAAACAAAGCAGCAGAATGAAGCCAGAGTGGATGTTCAAAATCACTGCAGTTCCTCAATTGTCCACTTGAGGCTCGTTGCAAAAAACACCCAATAACACCCCATGTTAAAATGTCCACGTTTACAGCCTGAACAGGACAAGTCTTTATTGGTACACACTCCTGGGATGAATTTTTCTATAACTTTTTTTATGAAGCCTAACCTCCGCGTGTGCTGCGTTCTGTCCGTGCAGAGCGTTCCGGCGCTAATCACACCCTCTGGCCACGCCCTCTGGTCACGCCCTCTGGCCACGCCCTCTGGTCAGTGCTCATGTTTTCACAGGATGCACCTTGGTCTGTCTTTGCCAGAAGCGCCACTCGGATCTACTCCGAGCCAACACGGCTGAGTCTATTTTCAACAGTTAAGATGAAACAGAGCAGTTTCTAGAGCCTTTTTTAAAAAAAACTTTCAAGCAGACAGCTGCACAGAAACACGGGCTCCAGTGTGACGTTTCATATTATTATTATAATCAGGCCTTGAATATAGTAAAGCTAAAAAAGTCTCTGTACTGTAAATCCATGAAAATATGTTCTATATCTATGCCTTATTGTGATTTTTAGGACTTTTTCCAGTGATTTCATACTGCAGCTGCACACTAAATAACAAGTGCAATAGTGTGAATGTAATAATTAACTTGTACAATTTGCTTTGCACAAATCGATTGCATTGTAATTGGTGTGTAGCGTGAGAAATAAGAATTTGACACAGCATCAAATAAAAGTGATTTGAGACGACCAACACCATAACGCAGCCAATAGATGTCTGTATTGTACTGGTACCACACCAGTACTGTTGTACTCTGTCTGTATTGTACTGGTACCACACCAGTACTGTTGTACTCTGTCTGTATTGTACTGGTACCACACCAGTACTGGTGTACTCTGTCTGTATTGTACTGGTACCACACAGTCGAGCTGAGGCAAAATTGTTTAAAAAAAAAAAAAAAAAAAAAAGCCTGCAAAATACTGGAGTTACTCATTGGTCATTAATTGTGCAATCTTTTTCTTCTGTTACTGCTGCAGCCCTGTCTTGTGAGAAAATGTGGATTCGGCATTCAGTTAATAAGACGGCAGTGGGAATGTTGGGCTCCTGTCACCAGCTTTGACTTCGACTCCACCCTAGTGGTGGAACTGTTGTTTTGTGGGAAAAGGGGTGGAACAGGTTATCTCCTCGCACTAACCACAAACTGCCTCTCAGCTCGGATAATGTGTTGGAAGGAGACAGGCAAGGGCAGGCCAGCCAGAGGTAAAGAGAGGAAGACAGGTGATGCAGAGTAATCAGGACCCCTCAGGTATAGTTATGAAACGACTGCTTCATGCCAGATCTCAGGAAAATGTTCATTAATGTTTCATTCAACACTCAGGTTAATTGAACGTACCAGGGACGGCTGCACACTTTCTAATTCAGGCATGTTTTTTTGCAGGTTCAGCTCGAGGATCTTTGATCTGCTTTGAAAATCAAGGGGCTTCTGCTTTCCTGTCTGATCAATAGCAATTAACAACGCGGAAAAAAAAAACTAGTCAAGGTGACTTTTATTTCACTTAAACACGAGCACTCTCCTGAATAAACTGGACTCAGTTATATGTACTCTCATCCCCAGGAGGTGAAGTGATTTTTTTTTTTTATTGAGCCCACCCAGGGATGAAACCATCTCCGATCTTAAGACAACCCTAGTGTGTATGTGTGTGTGTGTGTGTGTGTGTGTGTGTGTGTGTGGTTTGGGTCAGGTTTTTTTGCCTGGCAGACGACAGTGTGTCAGGTAGCAGGATTCAATATCAGACACCCGTCGGAAGCAGAAACGCACACACACACACACATTGGCGGCAGGGTCATTTGTGGGTCAGGACCACAGTGAAGTGTGAAAGATCTCCCCAGTTGATTCATTACACCCCCCTGCCCTCCCCTTCTCTTCTTTCCTTGTGCTCTTTTCCTCCTCTACTTCCATTTACTCCACCTTCCCCCTTGTCCTTGCACAGATTTTGTCTTTCCTTTTTGCCTCCACCCTTTTTCCCCTCCTATTACTCATGTCTGTTTGTCTCCAGCCCTCCTCCCTCCACCGGGCGCTGTCTCCAGCTCGCTGCAGCCTGCGCACGACTGATAAAGCCTGGTTAGGTTGTGGGAAGAATCAGTGGGGCGGAAACAAAACGCCACTGCTGGGTTTTAAATCTGAGTGCTGTCACCTGAGCACCGCTGGGTGAACGCTGCTCTGGGGGGGGGACACACTTGCTGGCTGATGGGGGGGGGGGGGTTGTTTAGGGACCGGAAGGCACGCTGAATGGGTGGGCTCGATGGAGAAGTGGTTAAATAGCTAACCCGTGTCACACTGTCAGGAAAGAGCTCTGCCTCAAGTGCCTCAGAATTGGAAGGAAATTCCTTTAAAGAGACATCTTCATGATGCAACACACAAACCAAGCGTGTGGCCCAACGTTGAGCATGTGACTGACATGTGAAGTGTAAACTCATTACGTGTTTTTCATGACATGTCAAGTGTCTGATTCGGGATCTAGTAGAGCAGTCTCAAACGGCATTTTCAGGAATGGTAAATGGACTTGAGCATGTATAGCACTTATCTAGAGCTCACACCTACACATTCACACACTGATGTCAGAGGTGTCCATCAGTAGTAACTAATCCCCATTCACACTCATTCACATGCCGCTGACAAAGCAGCGGGAGCAACCTGGGGTGAAGTGTCTTGCCCAAGGCCGCATCGTACATGTTAGTGCAGGAGCTGGGGATCGAACCCCAGACTTTCCGGTTAAGAGACGACCACTGATCCACATGTGCCACATCTTTCTGTAAAGTTGAATAGATACTACAGATATTTAACTAGCGGTGGTTTTGGTTCTGGGGGGTTTAGTGTTTTTTGACCTCCCCAGCAGCCACCCTCAAATCCTACACTATGATTGGCTCTGTGCCTTCTCAGAGAACAACTGTATATGACATGTGTTGCAACACAGGTGTTTGCATTTCAATGTGGCACATTTTCTTTTGTTCATTCTTTGAGTTGTGACTCTGGACATAGACGCACATCTTTTCAGTCCTGAGAGAATTCAGCTAAGAAGACGTACATGTTGCCGTGTTAGGTTAAACGAAGTGGAGACAGAAAGGGGAAATTAATGCTATTCACTTGTGTGTGGGCACAAAACCAAGGCCACCCCTAAATGAGTCACAGCTGGGCCGGAAACAAGTCTGGCTCCACCGCTGGTTCATTTATTTTGGTCTGAGACACCTGTGCCCTAGTGAAACAACTCGTGGTTAAAATGCCGAATGTTGAACCATTACTATAGAAATAGAATCCTTACTCAGGTATCTGCTGATGTCACACTGCTGTCAACTAATGTTATCATTTAAAAATAAAAAGCATCATGAAAAGTATTTAAATGTTGACATATCATTTTTTCTCAAAACTCAAAAATGATAAAAAGATGCAATAATGAATCCATTCATTTATTAATATTAAATTCTTAGAAAGGAAATGATTGCCATGATTATGGGTGTCTACACTTTCGATACTTTGATATTTTTTGATATCATAATTTATTTTAAACAATACAGTTTCTGTTATCTTAGTGAATGATATTATACAGAGGTAACAAAGCTTTACAAAAAGTACATGTATTCCATCAGTCAGGTGCCTATAGGAGAGGAATGAATTCATCCAAACTTGCAAACTAAATCCTGCACGTTGTCTAAACTGCATGAAATACGCTGGCACTGTTACGGTACTATTGGATGTCTAGGAACTTCTACTCAAAACAGAAATCAATATCTTGATTTTCATCAGTGTCATATCAAAGTGTTGGTATCGTGACAACAATTACTTGTTTTTTCAACTCCAGCCAAAAAAAAAAGAGCATTTGCTTGTTCCAGCTTGGTGAAGATTTGCTGCTTTCTTTTGTCATTGATGATATTAAATGAAATGTCTCATGGTGCGGGAGACTATCCTTGTCAGACTGGAGGGGGGGTGGAGGGGGGGTGTCCTGAGGTAAGATTTATCATAAAAACAAAACGACGCAGAAGTAGCGGACGAAGCACCAGAGTCCACTTTACGATGCTATAATGAGAATATTTGTCTTTATATTAGTGCGATGTGTAGTTTGATGGAATCACACTATCAACAAAAGAGCGGAGAACAACATACTGAAGAACAGAAAACAAAATGCACATTTTATTACGTGCACAGAGATCGTATATATACAGTCTGTGCACCATGCAGCAGTCACAGGATATAAAACGTCACCACCCTCTCCCACTCATTCAAGGTGAATTCTCCGGTTAATATCTTGCTGCGTTCTCACATCAGCTCACTGCTGCGTAAAAAAAACACCAGGGTACCAGGTGAAGTTCGAGAATGTGGCTGTTTGCGTTCGACACATACAGCTCCTCCTGTATGTGTGAAAACAAACAGCTTTGCAGAAAACTCTCCTTCAGGAGTTGGGGGGGGGGGGGAATGATTGGCGACTGGTTAACTGGTTAAAAGATGTTGGCACAAACACTGTGAGTGACAGACAGACAGCTATGATAGCAGCCCAGGGTGCAATCTGAGATGTGATTTCCTTTTGTCTGGGAGTAAAATGAAGGGGAGAAGAAGAAAGCAGTGAGAAGGAGAATAGCAGACATAAAGGACACCCTGTTGTAGCAGGCGGCCAGAAAGAAAATGACAAAGAAACTCAGACTTCCTCCCCCCCCCCCTCCCTCATAAATGTTTACTTGCTAAAGAAAACAGAGACAAATGCTCAACCAGACAGTGTTTGTGTGTGTGTGTGTGTATATATAAAGACACAAACACACAAACAGGAGCCAGACAGTGTGTACGAAGTGCAGCTTCACTGAGTCCATCAAGTGTAATAATTGCAATAAATTCCCTCCTGGCTGCTTCTCTCAGCATCCTCTCCTCCCCTGCATCCCTTCATCAAACACTCACTCCCTCTCACCCCTCCTCTATCCATCAAGTCCTCCCTCCCTACATCATCAGATGCTCCCTTTTACCATCCCTCCTTGTCCTGTCTCCTTGTTTGGGTTCATACGTGATGTCTGGAGTGTTTGGTTCGCCAAGCTCGCCATATTCTCAAGTTCCTTTTCTTTCCCCCACTCATGTCCTTTGTTTCCTTTTCTTCCCCTTTTGTTTCTGACCTACCTAAATCTCCTTTTTTTTTGGCTTAGTCTTCTTTTCTCTTTTCAACTTTTCTTTTCCTTTCTGTCCTCCCTTCTCCCCCTGATTTCTCACATTTTCCTCCCTTCCTTCTGTCTTCCCTTCCTCTCGCCCCTTCACTTTTTCCTTTTCCTCTCCACTTCATTACTCCTCTCTCCTCCTTACTTTCTAGCCTGCCGGGTGTTTAAAAACTTAGTCGCGGCGAATGCTTGGTGTGTGACACATTTTTGAATGTTGGTCATGTTGACATCAACACACACTGTCTGTGAAAAGTGGAGAGAAGTCTGACAAAACCTTGCCACAGGTGCTTCTTGGTGGAGGAAAAAAAATTCAAAACTAATAAAGTCTGATCCGCGTTTGGAACATTCCTCTGGAAAATATAGAATTTATTAAAACGTCAGGGGCTCTTTGATGAATTAAATATTCGTCGGGAGCATTTTTCACGACAGTCGACAGACTCTGCTTTCCTCCTTTGAAAGAGTGCGATGCCGGCAGGTTGACTGCCCTCCCCCATGTCTCTCCCCCCCCCCCCCCCCCCCCCCCCCCCCCCCTCACCTTTCCATCCTCCCCCCCCCTTCCCTTCATCTTTCACTCCTTTTTCTTTATGCCACTCTCGCTCTGACTTGCACACACACGCACATCTTTCCGTCCCTGCTTCCTTGTGGGCAGATAAATCTTCTGCAAAGTGGCAAAAGCTGCAATGACTCATCTACTACCTAGACCACCTCAGCAAGGAAGAGAGACACAGGGAGACACTTGGAGAGAGAGAGAGAGAGAGAGAGGGAAAGAGGCTGCCTGAATGGAAATGAACAGTGAGAGAGTAGGCAGTGGTGAATACTACAGAGAGACAGAGATGAAAAAGGATCAACAGATGGAGGGGGAAGGAACAAAAGGAAGTCAAAGTGATTAGTTTGTCACTGAATGTCATAAAGACCTTATTGTAGTCATTACAAGTCATCAAGCCCGTGGTGCTAGTTAACATTAGCTTCTTATGATTGTCAAACATCAAGTGTTGAAAGTCTAGACTTCCCAAGATATTGCTATGGTGATTTTGTTTTTGCAGCTGTGCATGTTTTAGCATCCTTTGGTGACAGTCATTGCAAAGAAGAATCTCTTTCACTGTTTCTCTTAACCGATGTGACCTTAATTCAACGGACAAAGCTCAAGGTTTGCACTTCAATAATTACCAATTAGCCTTCTGGATGGATACAAAGAATACAGTCCCTCAGAATCACAGTAGATGTTTTGTCCTTCGACATCATTTAATCCATCTCAGTGTCACTGATTCATTTGATTTGATTTGTAGCTTATAAAGTTGACACAGTTAGGGAATGTCTTTTGAATGAGTTTCCTTCCTTGCCAATGATAACATCGCCAGCAGTGTTGTAGTCGAGTGGCTTGAAAACTGAAGCCAATGGGGAAGTGCAAAATCCTGCAGTTTGTCGAGTGTCCACTTGAGGCGGGCTCCAGGAACACCAGAAGTCACACACACACACAACAGGCTAAAAAGCCGTTTTTACAGCTTAAATAAACATGTTTACAGGCTTGTACAAAAAACGAAATAGGTCTGATTAGTTATTGTCATCACTGGCACACACTGTACATGTTATCCATAGTCAGGCGCATGGCTGACGGGATTGACAGGCGGGCGCGATGTAACGGTTTGTCAAAGTCTTTAAACCCGCCTCAGCTCCGCCTCTCAGCCTGTCGTTAGGTTGACTTAAAGTTAGGCTGAGATGGGATTTCCAGCATGGCGGCTGCTGTTGATGAGCCTCCGGGTTTCACGACCATTGAAAAATACTACCAAGTTTCTAATGATACAAAGCTGAATGCAAATGGGTGAAGTATCCCTTAAAGATTAACAGTCTATGGTTGTGGTACTCGAAATCGGTCTTGGCCTGAAAACCGGTCTCGAGACCACTTTTTGACGGTCTCGTCTAGGAATGAAAAGCATTTTTACTCTGTCTTGTCTTGGTCTCAGACTGGGCAGACTCCGGATTTTAAATCAAGACCAGTCAAGACCACTATTTCCCTAAGTCATAACTGTGATTAAAAGGAAAATGTCCTTTCTAAAAGAATGAATAAAAATGTTACAATTCACTGAGCAGACGCTTTTATCCATAGTGACATACATCACACATACACCGCCACAGTAGCAGCGGGAGCAATGCAGGGTTAAGTGTCTTGCCCAAGGACACATCGGACATGTTCCTCAGCTGGGGATCGAACCCTCAGCCTTTCGGTTGAGAGGCGACGACTCTACCAACTGAGCCACAGCCGCCCACAGTGACACACAGATTATTATTTTTTAGTTTATTATGGTCTAGGTCTGGTCTCGTCTCGCCGTGCCTCGGTCTTGGTCTTTACTCTGCCTCTATCCCTAAATGTCTTGGTCTTGGTCTTGGTCTCGGTTTAGCTTAGTGTGGCCTTGACTACAACACTGGGACCAGAAATCTAAATGTATCTTTATATATTAATGAAAAGCAAAAAAAAGTTACAATGGCGTGAGGTGTCTTGTAGTTTTTATCTTAAGGCCCTGACACAACAAGCTGACGTCGCCTCTCGTCTTGGCTAAAAATTTGCACTAGGACACACCGCAAAGACTACAGCCGACGGACCAACCACCACATACATTTTGCACATGTGTGAGGGTCGGCGGTAGTCCGTTGTTGTGATACGAGAAGACCATTTTCAAACGGCTGTCGGTCACCACTCGTATAATATAGGTAGCCTACTAATGGAGAATAATGTCTGATAAAAAGATGAAACTGCCGCTGGTGTTGTCAGCCCTTCGTCTTTTAGTGGAAAAAGAAAAGAAGAGGCGGAGGCAACAAATACGGAGAAACCGCACTAATGGGTGAAAGCATGGATACTACAGCGGGACGCTCAAGGGGCTTTCCAGAACCCGGGTTAAGAGCCAATCAGAGAGATCCCTCTCACCGACCGCCGACGCCGATTCAACATGTCGAATCGGCCAAAATGAAGGCAGGCGGGTAGCGACGGAGCCGGACACACCGCAAAAACTTCGGTTTGCAACTTTTAGGTAACAGTTTAGCCAGCTTTGTGGAAACGTCACAGAGAGGAGTGACGTACAGTACGGCACCATCCCAACAGTCTTAGTTTTTATAAAGGTCTTCCAATATCACTTGACGCAAAACCGCGTCAAGAACACTGGTTAGGAAAGTGCTTTGTTAGTTAAATGTTTGGGTCTGTTGGGAGGACTTTGGCCTGTCAGGCTGCCAGTCTTGTATAAACACACGGCCATAAACCCTGGAATAAAAGTACGAACTTTTGAGAAAGGGTAGTGGATGACAAATGCCCACAGAGAGATGATAATGTGGGAGCGTGTGTGTGAAGGAGTCAGACAGGGAGCTGTGGACAGAGAAAACACAGGAGAGACAGAATAGATGGATGAGGGGGAGGGAGGGGTGAGAGAAGATCGCCTCGCAGACAGGGGGAGGAAAGGCTGATTGACAGCTCTGCTGCTGACGGGCGTCCACAACAGCTGTCTGCTGCCTTACCTGCATGCTGAAGTCTGTGTGTGGTTAAAACCCCTGACACAAACTACACACACACACACACACACATACACAGACTTTCAAACTTATTTGACTGTCCACTGGTTAGTAAACAGGCAGCTTATCGCTTAGGTGTCCATCCATACAAAACAACAACAAAACACAAGTGTGGAGTGAACATGGGGTTGTATAAACGAGAAAAACACATTCCCTACTCTCCACTGTGCGGTGGGTTTTTCAAACACATTGTGCTGATACCCGAGGCTCTGAAGGAACTTTAGAAAATCATGACTTTCTAAAAACTAGGGTATACAGTGATGTAAGACTAACAATAGACGGAAAAGAAAACTACAGAAATATAAGAGAGAAAATTGGCAATCTAATGCTGTTCATTATTTTAAATGTGATGTCACACATTAGTGGAACTACCCATCTGGTGGGCAAGAAAGGCTTCCTACTTCTGTGCGCTAAAGGGAAGTTGTTGTCCTCATTTGCCACCTACATGTTTTAGTAAGATAGACAGTTTTTGTTCGATTTGGAAGCACTAACGGTCAAGTAGACTGGCTGCTTATTCGGCTCGGGGGGGCGGCTGTGGCTCATTAGTGGAAGTGGTCGTCTCTCAACCGGAAGGTCAGGCGTTCGATTCCCAGCTCCCGAAGCAACATGTCTCATATGTCCTTGGGCAAGACACTCAACCCCAAGCTGCTTTGTAGGCGTGTGAATGTCTGAATGATTGTCACTTTACATACCAGCCGTACCCAGGGATGTAGTGCTGGGTATACACCTCTTATTGTTCAGTCTCTATAAGGTAAACATATCTCTAAATCCCCTCTGATTCATCCCATTCATTGATTGACAATATTCAGTAGTATGTTTCACTTTTTTTGGATGGTGAAGGGATGACCCTCCGTACTCTGTCTCTAATAGGCAAGTGTGCACTAACTAAATATGTAATAGTAGTCTTACATGTCTCTGTTTATAATCTGCTGGACGGGCCTCTTAAAAAAAACATTTGGGGTCAAAATATAGATTATAAGCACTTCTTCACGCACCACTACACCACTGGCCATACCGTGCCAGTGTCCAAGCGCTTTCAGGTTGTCAGAAGACGAGAGAAGCGCTATAGAAGCCCAAGTCCATTTACCATTCCCCCCCCCCCCCTTTGAGAAAAAACTAAAGACCCAGCTTTTTAATAAACAATTAAGCACATAATGATGATTATGGGACTGACAATAGTGACGATGATGATGATACCAATGACGACAATAATCTTCACATCTTGTGCAGACTGCTATGAAAATCATGGGCTTAAAAAAAAACACTAATCTCTCCAAACACTTTATGAGCAGTCTGTACAGACAGTATTGTCTGATCCGACCCACTTTCTTCCCTCTGAGTTTAAGCTTTTACCCTCTGGGAGAAGATTCAGGGTCCCTCAGACAAAGCTGAACCGCTTAAAACATTCATTTGTGCCAATGTCCATAAATATTCTGAATAACAGATAATGTTTGATGTGCCAAGAGGGCCATGCAATATGTCAACGTGTCACTGCTGAAAGAAGATGTTTGTGTATGTGTGGAATTGTTACAGGACATGTCATGTGTTTTGCATGATCTCTAGTTACATTTACATGTTTTAATATTCTCTTGTAACTGCAGGACAGAGTACAAGAGACATTTCCTTTAAATAGAATATACAATAAAGTATATCTTATCTTATCTGTTGATATGTGTATACATCCTAACCCTTCATGGTATGGAGGTCATGGTTTGGTGCATGCAGTCATACGACAAATACATCTCAGTGACCCAAAAAAGGGGGTCACAGTTGGCAGTATCCCCTCCAATACAGGTGGCGTTAATGCACCCAAAAGACTTTAAAGCAAACAGGAAGACGACAACGTAAACTAAACTCAAGAGGGAGGAGGGTAAATGAAGGGTAAAAGTGCAGAAGACACACAGGAGCTACCTGCCAACTACATTTAAATTTGCTCTGTGGGAAGATGTTGGGTTCCCCGTGGACTACAACAGCGATGGAGTGCGAGCGGTTGATCGGTCAAGGATGGTGTGTCGACGTTGTTTGACAGTCTGTGCTGTATTGCGTGTGGAAACACATCGAACATGCTTATGCGTATACAGTAAGACGGCATCACCCAGACGTGCCAATGACTGAGGGAGGAGGAAAACAGGTGTCCAACAACTTATCACCGCTGTTTTTAAAAAGCCTCTGAATGTGAAAGTACAGAGGGTCAAAGACATTACCCAAGTTTATACTTTTTTTAAACTATTCGCCCATTAACAGTAGTAGAGGACCCTGGCTTCACAATTATATTAGAGGAGCTCTAGTCTTGTTACAATGTCCCATCCAGTGCTTACATAAACTAGTCAGTCATCCTTTACTGGTGACACGAGCAGAGATTTCTCTTTTCACTAACAACTATGTGATCGCACACTTCATAAATCATGTATATGAGACATTGCTTTTAAAGGCACTTGTTTTATTTTGCCTCATTTTCTTTATTCTACATCAAATCAAGGAAAGTTTAGTCATAATTGTGTTGCTTTTTACTTTGCATCATTTTGTTTTCCTCTTTTGTTTTTCTGTAATACTCTACAGACTGTACCATCACAGGTCGTTCGAACTAACACAAGATGGAACAGACTCGAACTTGCACTCCCAATAGTTCAAACTAAATTCGAGAAACCTGGAAATATTCATCCGGGACTTTTTGCTGCTCTTTTCCTGTTTGTACCGAAGTACCAAGGAACGCTCTGTGAACCGTCATCGCCCCTGGTTACAGTGCGGTTTAGATGTTGTGCCTAAGCTGCAATGCAGCCAGCCGCCACTAGCCGGGGCTGTAGCTGCAGTTGCTCTGCTTCCTCTAGACCGGCACAGTGGACGGGTGGCATCTGGTGGGAGCAGCTCTCCTTTTGTGGGAGAATGTGCCGTCTTCATAGGGCACATTACAAAAGGCCACACATTTCAGTGACATGTTATTCATTTAAAATGTCATGTTTTAACTTTCATTCAGGGATTTGCAGTCATTCTTTTCGGCCATTTAAAACATCAATTTTGCTATTGAAGAATGTGATGAACTGTTTCAAATAGCAATTAAATAGACTACATGCGGAGGACAGTGTTTTGCCGTGTTAAATTAATTGAACTCACATTTGACTTTTTTCGAAAATGTTTTATGACCTTCAGACTGGAGTGGTGTGAATTTTCATTTCTGTGAAATCAACATGGAAATCAGTCCCTAGGAACATCTCTTAATAACAATCTACCTGTATGAACCAATCATTTAACGAGAACGTCTCTGCACTTTTAAAAAGTGTACGGAGATGACACCTGTTTTTTTGTTTTTTTTTACAATAATTATAATTATAATAATTAGAGTAACAGTTTGAAGCTCTTTCAGTATTTGATAAACACACAAACACATCTGCACAAACCAGCTAAAGGCTAAATCTGCACAGCGAGCACTAAAATAAGTCCGGCATGACAAAAAACCAAGGTCTGACCTGCAGGCTGTTGTGTAGCAATTAAACCAATACAAAGTTACATTTGGTTTACAAGTGTTTACTGCGTCATCTTTTACTTTAACAGACGAGGAAGCGACTGCAGCATTTGCATCACTTTGTCTGCTCTTACCTTTGCAGCTCCAGCCAGGCAGGGATTAAGGTTCCTGTTGTATGGTCACTCCAATTTTTTTGGTTTACTTTGACACTACATACTTTACATATCAGCGCAATTGTGTCAGTTATTATCAGGCAGCAACATTCTCCTGTTTTCTTTCTGCCACGCCCCCTGACTTCACACATCTGGGCAGCTGCTGGAGTTTTTCTGTGCATGTAATACTGCAGCAAACAGGTTAACATAGGAGTCATTTTATGTACATTTTTGACTTTGAAATGAGAGCATTCTTTGGGGGGTTTAAGAGGTTATATGTGGTGTGCTTTGCCCTTCCTGCTTGATGTGCACAGAGGCTTTAGAAGTTGTGCTACATTCCTCAGAGTGTAACTAGAAAAAAATGACCTGCCTGTGCAATAAACATCCCTACTTCAAAGATATAAAACTCAAGAAGGATAAAACTACAAGATGAACACACACACGGGATACTAAGAATATATGTTTGTGTGTGTGAGAGAGAGAGAGAGAGAGAGAGAGGGGGAGAGAGAGAGCAAGTGGTGGTGTATCGACTTGTGAAAGTTGTAGAGAAGATGAAAAAGCGACGCAGCCGCCTCGGCTATTGCCCTGGAAGACGTTTTTAGTCTGTTTTTCAATTTACAGTTAATGAGATTTTCAGCAGCCTCTCTGTGTTCTGTTGTTAGTGTTTATCCAATCCTGTCTCCACAGCCCCATCTTTTATACCTCTGCAGTTCACCCTGTCTGAGCCGGATTGGCTTGTTTGTATAAATAGCTTACCGCTGCAAACCCTGCGTGTGTGCCTCAGTGAGGATATGTTTTGTGGATATACTTGTCTATATATGTGTTTGTGTGTGTGTGTGTGTGTGTGTATGTGTGTACATACATTATGTATACCAAAGAGGGTTGCAGTCCTGCATGTGTATCTTGTAGCAGCATGAACCACTACATTTCCCTTGGTCCTTTTTGTTGTTCTCTCATCTCCTCGGCAGCAGCCTGACATCTAGAAGAGAGAAATTCTTTTTTCTTTTCTATTAATCAAGAAACCAGACTCCCATACAGCAGCATCCTCGCGGTGGCTCGGATTGAAGTGCACATTTACGCATTTATTCAACCCCTGCCCTACCTTTGCAACCCTCATAGCTTAATGTTGCCCTCTCAGTTGAAGACGGAGATTAGGTTATTGTGTATTGATGCAGAAGTCTTTTATTTTCACATCAAAAGCAGATTTTAATGTGCACCGAGAAGAACAAGCAACAACTGCCTTCCTCTTTTTTTACAAAGAAAAAAGGTAACAGTAAATTCATGAGAGCCTGTTTAAAACATGTTCATTATTCAGGCGATTAAAACGTGTTTTCACCTGTCTAATGTGTTTCAATGTTATAGCACGCTGATTGTTTAAACATAGCAAGGGGAGGTGGGGTTTAATGATTAGTGATGCACCTGGCGAAACATCAATTTTATGTATGGGAGCGGCGGAGTAAGTAGAAGAGAACATCTTGATTTTTCCACAAACGTGATTTATTGATAACTGATATATATCGCCCAGCCCTGCGTACAGTAGTCGGCCCCTCTCTATATTTCCCCTCATCCCTGTCTTACGTCATCTGTTCTACTAAATAGAAACCCAAAAAGTGATTTCTTAAAAAAAAGCATGCCTTTTGCCATAATGCAGTTGGTCCCGACTGTTAAATAATGTGCAGGTTAAAACCCCTTGTTACAGCTTGAGGTTTGCATAAAGAAAAAAAAAAAACAATGGTTAGGCGAGGTGTGGTGCAGAAATATCATTACATATTGTGCTTGTTGTTTAGCAAGCTTTGAGGGCTGATGTGGGTGTTCAAGTCAAAAAATGTGTTTTTCATCCTGCTTTAATCCCTGTGATCCATGCTGAGGTTCCTCTGTGATCACACCTACATAGTGCAGCCCAATTTGATCTCCAAAGTCATCTTGCATCTATTAAAGGCATTTTTTTTGCAGCAAACCACCTCTAGATGCAGCATCCCAGATTCTCTCTTTCCCCCACCATAGAACATCAGGTTGGTAAGTCCTCTTGAATCTGCATGTAACTATGCATACAATTTGGAACCTAATCAAAAATATGTCCAAGTTCTACACTTCAATGTTGCTCCCATTGTTCGCAGTGAGCAGTTTTCTTTTTTTTCAAATGAACATGCTTGACATTGTAATTCTGTCTCCGGCACACAGTGTTCCTCTTATGTTCCTGCTAAAACAAACCTTCTCTCCTCTCTCATTTTCTTCCCTCACGTTCCGCTGTGTGTTATCTCACAAAGCAGAAATGGCCTGAGAACACCTGTGAAAAAAAAAATCTATAGCTCTGCACAGTGATCCTACAGCCCCCAGCTATGGGATCACTGTGAGAATGTGTCAGGGAAGGTACACATTATCAAATAATAGCACGTCCCTGAACTTTTGTTATGGCACATACATGCTGGGGTTGGTTAGGGTTTAATGACACTCTATGGCTATATTCTGTGCGCGTGTGAGATTCTGCATGTGTGTAAAAGACACCTCTAACGGGAGCATGAATTCACTATCTCCACATGAGTCCCAGACCAGGTATTTCTTACAAGGCATTGATAATGCATTTTACTTGGTTCCTGAGAAGGTAATGGGACAGAGTGAGTCGTCCTATATGATGTGATAGATACAGTGTGATTGAAGCCTCAGGCCAGGGCTGCAGTTTAACCGTTCATCTGTTCATACTTTCTTCCTTAAATCATCTTTGGCTGATACATTCATCGTGTTTTTCCTCGAGTAGCGTGGAGGTAAAGCAGCATCAGGCGTAGTCCTCTCAATAGAAATATAACTAATGTTCTATAAAAGTTTGATGGATTTAAACCTGTAATTACACCACCTAAACACTGGGAAAGGGATGCACCTCAAACTCTAGTTGCCACCCGACATCAAAGAGAAGAAGAAAAAGACAACAAACAGCCAATCATGTCGCAGGGATGTGGGTAGGCAGGCTTACAAACCTGATAGCTGAAATGAGCGATAGTGGCAACAGAATAAAAATGCCTAACAGCTCAAAGCAGGGAGAAAACATCGTCGACTACAAAGGCCACTCTTCTTCAGAAGATATTTTGGCTGTTTTAACAGTCCAACAAAAAAACAGAGTAACATGCTCTGTAAACTGTGCTGAAAACATGTGTCAGCCAAAACGGGCGACACAACACTTTGTCCACCATTTGAAAAGATATCACCTGTTAGAACTCACTGAATGAAAGAAATGATCAATCGTCCCAAACAAGTGGACCCCTCAGCAAACACCGGGCCAGTGAATGTTACTCAAAGAATATTCAATAAAGATGGTTTCTTCAACTTTCCCTCAGGAGCAAAAATCTGCCTTTCAATTAAAGAAATAATGATTTTGGGGCGCTGTTGGCGCTGGTGGTTAGTGCGCGCCCCCCCATGTATGGAGGCTGTAGTCCTCCAAGTGGGCAGCCCGGGTTCAATTCCAACCTGTGGCTTCTTTCCCACATGTCATTCCCCACTCTCTCTCTCTCTAACTTATTTCTGACTCTATCCACTTTCCTATCTCTCCAATAAAAGTACAAAACGCCCAAAAATAAATCAAATCAAAGTACATTTTAAAAAATAATTATTTGACATTTTTGATATCGACCGATGTGACATTTTTTATCGTGGTAACATTTTTAGTCAGGCTTAGTAAGGCTGCTCACAGAGATTAGAGAAGTTAATTCAGAAGATCAAACTTGCCAATTGGCTGACATTCCTTCCATGTAAGCGTGTGATGCTTTTATGATGCATTTGTGAATGTTGAGGTTTCATGTTACGCGCCGTCCTGCATGTTTGTTGTCTTCTTCTTCATTTATAGTTCCCTGGGGGCAATCAAGGCTTCATTCATTCAAACTAACTCAACAGTGGCTGTGTGTCCAGAAGGCTTTAATGCCAATCATCTGAACGGTATGTCTGCTTGGCTGAGTGTTAAAAAAAAAAAAGGATCATTATATCACTTCGCTTTGGACACACAAGCAGCTTACCAGCTGATGAACTCATTATTGTTAGTAGTGGCTTATTGTGGCTTTAGTCAGGTGAAGCTCATTTCAGTTAGCATGATTCTGGTCATGGTCGGGGGCTGCAGTGATTGGCGCTGTCGCCTCACGGCAAGAAGGTTCTTGGTTCCAATCCCCCGTCGGACAGGGCCTTTCTGTGTGGAGCTTCTTCCTCCCAAAGTCCAAAGACATTCTTGTTAGGTTAACGGTGACTCTAAATAGTCCCCAGGTGTGATTGACTGGCGACCAGTCCAGGGTGAACCCCGCCTCTCGTCAGGTGACAGCTGGGATTGGCTTCAGCTCCCCTGCAATTCCCGAACAGAACAAGTGGTATTATTAATGGATGGATCGATGGATGTTGTTCATGCCGCCATTTAAACGCACAGTATGTAAAATCTGCCACCATGGGGGCTCTCAATCAAAACAATAACAAAAGATGACGTTGAGGCTGATGGGGAATCATGGGAGTGATTCTCTCTGCTAAAATGACGTATTTCTCTGGCTTTGATAACTGTTGGAAATATTTGAGGTGATGTAAGTACTCAACTAAAAATTATATATAACATTTTTAATTCATTTAGATACTTGAATGTAAACACTCTCATACAATTCTACATACTATACCTTTAAGTTAGACTACTTTCAGTATGTGTTCATAAATCAGAGATCACACACACTCACACACACTCAAAATGAATTGTGATGATATTGGTTAAAGGCTTTATATGTGATTTTTTTCATCCAGCAGATGTCGCCCTTGAGCACCAGCATGAAACCA
Organism: Labrus mixtus; assembly: GCF_963584025.1. Classification (NCBI taxonomy): domain Eukaryota; kingdom Metazoa; phylum Chordata; class Actinopteri; order Labriformes; family Labridae; genus Labrus; species Labrus mixtus. The sequence goes on along the minus strand of NC_083622.1, from coordinate 5,262,449 downwards.
AAACAACTGGCGCTGCATTGTTGTGTTAGCATGCTAATGCTAGCGATCTTTATTATGCTCGTATCTTCACACTGCATGTAAATTTACCTGAAATGAGCGTGATCTAGAAACACAGTTAAGCAGTGAGTACAGTATGTAATTCTTCTTTTCTCTACTCTCTCAATTAAACAACTTTTATACGCGAGGGGAGGAGTCAGCCGGCCGTCCTGGCGATGTAAACAAACTGAAGATAGGACTCTGAAAACTCTGAAAACATCACAGACAGTGGGACTCGGGTGTTACACCCATTGTAGACAGTCATGACTCACAGAGTTATTTTCAGAGGATATACTTGATTTCTATTTAAGTGTGAAAAATCACATATAAAGCCTTTAAGAATGTAATGGCAGTTGAAATCAGTACACATTAGGGACGGTTCATTATTTTTTTAACCAGCACAGTATGCTTTTTGCCTTTGACTTTTCTTGTTTGACATCCTTACATCTGCTGAATCTGAATAAAGGCGTGTAGACATGGTAGCAGCAGATAAAGATGCAGTGAAGACATCGCCAGTGTTTCCCACTCATATGGCTCTTGTGCCGGGTACAGACTGTAAGACCAAGATGAAAATGGAATGAAATCTCAGGGAGAAAAAGAAATCAAAGTATCCTGGTGAAGGAGCAGGTAGACTGACAGACACAGGTAGAGAATCAGACTGAGACAAGTCTGAACAATTAGCCCTTGTAATTAGATTAGACTACTGTTCTGAGTAAAGCCTGGGGATATACTGGCCTAGTTGGCACACGCACACACACACATGCACGCCCAAGGTACTGCTGCAGCTTTATTACATCACAAGTAATCCAGACTTATGTAATTGTGCTTTTCACCGCAGACAGACAGGCTGTCTATCTGTCAGCTGTGCATGTGTGCCTCGAACGATGACAACAGTCAACTGCAGCCAATCACGACTGTGATGTTCGACAACGGTCACTCTAGATAGTCATTAGTCTGTGTTGTCATCTCAAATCAAACGATGACTGAGGACAAAAGGCTTGTCTAAATCCTCCTCCTTTTTTTTTAAAACGGAGAGTTAATGACAAATTCCCCTGAGGAGGAGTCTTTGCAACACGTTCTTTTAAAACAAACATTTGAATATTGCTTGAGAAATGAGGCCCAACGGCCTGCTGCTGCCGGTTTTGATTGATGCATGCTGATGCTCTATGAAGCTCCTGTTTCTTGTCTTCAAAGATAATATCAACTCTTTGGGTTTTTGACTTGGGGATTGTTGCATCCGTGGCATTGTCGAAATTCTTCTGATTTCCCACAGGGGACAGCACCTTTGCCCAAAACTCAAATTCAAGTTGACAAATGACATAACAATTTCATCTCAAGGTTCTTAGTAGTAGTGCAGGAGACTTCAGAGATATGATCTTCATTAGCGTGGTTTTGAATGGATTTAGGTTGAGGTGTTCCTGCTCTTTAAAGGCTAGTTTCACAAAGATCAGATCTTTTTTTTTATTGAAAAGCTACAGAATGGAATTTAAGTTGACATTATTATTTTGTTGAGTGTTCATCTTTACGTAGAATCTTTGAATTGCTTTTGTTTTCAGAAATGTAAAAGGGTTAATAAATAGAGAATACATTGTTCAAACACAGGGAGGATGTGAGACAGGTCAGACAACACTCTCTGTGCCGGACAGTCCTTTTTGACCTCTTTTGATTGAGCCAGCCAGCTGTCATTATAAGGAAAACAGCCATTGGGCCGCTGCCTCTGCTATGTGGACCTGTGATTGGCAAAAAAAAAAAAACGAATCAAAGATAAATCATACCAGCCCCAAAGTGCATCTACCCACAGGGAATATGCCCGGTACATCAGATTACCAGTCTCCTGACCTCGACACACTCTCCAACTGCGTCAACTGTCTATTACTTTTATTGTTAACCTTCTGGTGCAACTCACACATTTGATCTGTGAGAAGCTGGAAAAATGTATTACAGTGTAAAGTAAGTGTAAGTTTGTAAGTTTAGTGAAAGTTTCCAGTGATAAACCCTGAGCAGCAGAGTAAGCATTCGATAAGTCATGGAGATCAGCTGTGCAATAAGAAAGAGAGTTTTGCAGTTTTAGGGGGAACTTTGAGGCAGAAACTTTTCATAAAGTGTTGATATTTCAGTGTGTATATTAACTCTTTATATCCTTTATTTTAAGATTCATTTGTCGGCTTTTTTGCCTTGTTTTAGAAAGGATAGAAGATAGAGTCAGAAACTGGGGAGAGAGAGAGAGAGAGTGGAATGACATGAACCCTTTTCACACATACAGAAATCTCCTGAAAAACTCCAGAGATTTGGCTACCCGGGGGGGGGGGGGGGGGGCTTTAGGCCATGTGTGAACGCAAACAGCCGCATTTTTCGCGCGGACTTTACCCGGAGTTTCTTCCGGCCAGACTCCTTGTAATTTTTTCCACAGAAAGTCCGAGTGAGCTGATGTCTGAACACGGCAGCATATACACCGGAGATTTCAATTCGAGCCAATAGAAAGAGAATTACATTTATATACAGTGACTGCCTAAAGTGTCTGCACGCGACCACTACGATCTCCATGCACGTAATTAAACGTCTGCATTCTGTTTTCTCTTCATCAGTATGTTGTTCTCCTCTCTTTTGTGGATGTTGTCATTCCATTGGATTACACATAGCATTGATATAAAGGCAAATATTCTCATTATAACGTCGTGTAGCGGACTCTGTTGCTACGGCCGCTACTTCCGCGTTGTTTATTTAAGTCACCTCTTACCTCAGGAGACCCCCCCCCCCCCCCCCCCTCCCCTCTGACAGGGAAAGTCCCCCGCTGTGAGGAGCATATGTGAACGGCTAGGTCGGGAGAATCTCCGGAGCGGTCCTCCTGTAAATATCTAGATATTATCCGGAGTGCACATGTGAAAACGGCTATGAGGGAAGGAGCCACAGGCCGGATTGGAACCTGGGCCGCCCACTTTGAGGACTTCCAGCCTCTGCACATGGGTCGCAATAACCAACCACTGGGCCACCTGCGCCCCAATTCTATTTATCTTTGAATTTTCTGCTCTCCCTCTCACCTCGTGATTTTCAGCAGCTGGTTTCGTGTGACACTTATCAGTAGCTCAACATTAGTGACTTTATAGCGCAGCCTGCTGGAGACTGTAGTTGTAAATGTAGTCATATTACACACACTTTGTTATACAGCGCTGTGTTGGGTAACAAAAACCTGAAGAGATAATCCCTAAATGCACGCTCCCGATACATTTTTTTTTGTTCAAGTCAACAACAGGAGCAGCCAGTGCAACGATACACACACACACACACACACACACACACATCTGTGAAATAAAAAGTGTGTGTTACATGTTTAACAAACACAAAGCTCGAGCAGAGTTATTTTGAGTATTCATTTATCACCAGTGGAGTTGAGCACGATTGCAACTTTACTCTCTTTCTAAGACACTTCACAAAATGTAGAAAACAATTACCGAAGTTTGAGATTTAATATGAATGTGAGATCAAGTAAACCCGTTTAAACTTTAACAGAGTTGGTGTTTTTCTGACAGGCGAGCATTTTGTTATCTAAGATGTCTGGGAAGATCTCAGTCGGTTCTCAGTACAGCGCTTGAAGTGTTTCTAGAGGGAACTTTTCCCCTGAACATATCACACACAAAGGCTTCAAATACTGCGTCTGAATGAGTAGACTGGTTTCTCTTTAGTGTGGAAATGTTAAGCTGCCTCTTCCCTTGTGGCGTGGTGCTGATGTCAACATATGGTCATTGTGGTCATATGTTTAATGAGCCTGGGCCTCAGAGCAAGAGAGAATCCCCTGCTCATTAAATCCTGAGGAAAAAAAAACTTCTTCCTAATGTATAGTAACAGTGACCTTTGGCTGATGAATGCAGAATGAGATCAGCGTGTAGTGACTGGGGAGCTTCCAAAAGGACTGGGAGCT